>NW_028278639.1:0-300000 GCF_059751315.1 Micrasema longulum
TACATCACTAATGACGAGGTTCTCAACTGAATCGAAGAAGCGAGGCACCTAATCAAAACCATCTCAGAGAGGCGAGCCCGATGGAGCGGCCCCATTATGCGCCATGAGGGTCTCCTGCACGACATCATAGATGGAATGGCTCAGGAGACAAAGTACAGAGGGCGCCCCTGACGGGAATATTTGGAGCAAGTGTGCGAAAATTTAATCTGCGCCTCATTTGTCGAGCTGAAGAGGGCTGCAGGGAATAGAGACCAATGGGGGACGAGATGCGGGACTTTGCTGCAAATCAATCCCCAGGATTGAGACTGCGAAGAATAAAATACAAGGGTTGAGATTCATTTAGTGCACGTCAAATATCTATGATATTTATTATTTAATGAAAATGTCTTTGTCCGTTTTTAAAACCAAAACATCCAATTGTCCGATTTTGAAACCCATAAAACTGCAAGTGTCCGTTTGTACAAATGATGTTTACTATGGTCAAGATTCATAAAATAATGATTAAGGGGTTCAGTATATAGAACTAAATGTTTATTTTCTACTTTTACTACATAGTAAGACTCTCCTAAACTCTAAAAATGACAAAGACGTTCCCACTTCGACAGTTGAGTTTAAACTGTCAAAAGAAGAATAATGTATGGAATGTCCGCTTTTGATGCAAAAATGGGTGAATAAATGTCAGTTTTTGATATTAGGTACATATTTAATACCTAAATATCTACTCCAAATGGCCATTTTTGATATGCATCTTTCATTTTTGTAAAGAAAATCGTTTTTCTATCATAAATTACTCACTGATGTAATTGTAGACGAAGAACTAAAACTTGAAAAAAATATTGTAAATGTGCACATTCTAAAACAAGACAAGAGACTGCTAAACAAAAGTAGACAAAACTGAACAAAAGACTCAGACAACCTTTACAAAAGATATTAAAAATAGTATCATTAACAATAGAATGTGAATTTTAAACAGATAAATTATTTAGTTAAATGAAGGTACCTAATCCGTGAGGGTTTATAAATATATAAAATATTTAATAAAAAAAAAATGAAAAAACCAATCAAAAAACATATTTTGAAGAAATGGCGATTGTCCGGCTTTGATACTGCGCACTTTACTTAACATTGACAAATAAATCTGAATGATCGAACTATTAAACACAGGGAATTCCTAGGTCATCTGGTGACTTCCTCATGTACAAGCTTGTACTGACTACAAATTTATATCGACTCGACGACCCACGAAGGTCTTTTTAAAATTTATTTACTTAACCGGGCAATTAAAATGGTAGATAACGCGTAAAAATAGACTTGTTTAAAAACATAACCAAAAATAATTATTATTTATTTTGAGTTACTATACAAGTGACTGGAACTGAGCCGGTCATTTGCTAATTATTGGATCTTACTTTCCCTCGCTAAAGTTTTATAGTTTAGGAGATAATATGTCAAATGTCATACATTATTGAGATTTTTTCCAAAATTTGACCTTCAAGCATTTAGAACTTTAGGTTTTTTCATTATTTTAGTTTTTTTAAATATTATTTGTTGCTAGTCATAAACACTTGTGATAAAAATACGTCGGAACTTCCCTCAAACTAGGGTAAAAAAATAAGATATGAACACCGGCCGCGGAACAGCGTCTCTGTCTTCCTTGTTGTAAGTTCTATTCTCGTGCTCTTTCTTATGCAGTAAAACAAATTTATTGTGCATTCGAAAAAAAACATTTGTAAACAAAGAATTTAAAGTACAATAATAATTGTGTTTTAACGCTAAAAAAAGTTTTTGCAATGTGCTGATCCAAAAAGAGGTCACAAGACCTTTAAAAATCCGGGTAAGGTACATTTTAATTTCCAAATTCCGAAGGTTTGAGATGTTTTTCCGGGTGGAAAGTAGCCAGAGTCACTTCCCGGCCTTCCAGCTATCTCTGAGATGTTTTCTTCGAGATATTAAGTAGCCTGTCGATTACCGGTCCTCCAACTATCGCTATGCAAAAATACGACGATCCGTTAGTCTTTGGCGACGCAGCATCGTCATTCTGTTTTAAAAGGAATTTATTTTTCCACTAAGAAATTTGAAACACTAAGAGCCACGTGGTGTAGTGGTCAGCGCATGTGTCTACCATCCAAGAGGTCTCTGGTTCGATTCCCGACATGGCTGGCATAAAATAATTTATTTTTTAAATGTGTTTTTACACTAGAATATATCATAGTTCCTTGACTGGTACCTGAAACGTAAGACTGATCATCTGACCTTCATGTAAAAAAAATGATCAAGATACTCTGAGATTGGTGTACCAATGTAGTACCCTATGCACCATTAGGGGCAGAAACGGATTTATGATGATGATGATGAAAAAGAAACACACAAAGACTAGATGGATTTACCTAAAGCAGATATTTATTAAAGTAGATTCAACCTAGTAGGTGCTGGTTGTCTATGGTACGGACCATAATAAGTTATAGAAATGTTTTTTTAAAAAGGCAAAAATATGTAAACAAGTTAAGAAATCCAGACGCTTAACATATTTCAACAGAGACCTGTTGTTTTGATATTCTTTTTAAAAAGGAAAATTTTATAATAAAAGGGGTAATGGCGTGTCATTATCTGTTTTAAATGATCGCTGGTGTAAGTCTTTGTCATTTGTTTTCAGTGACCGACCGAAACTAGATTTTCCAAGTCGGTTAAGGCCGAAACCTAATTTCGGCTTCTGTTCTAGTTTCGGCCGAAACCGAAACTTATTGAAATAAGTTAAGAGTCATTTTTAAAAAAATCATGGCAAATTAATATATTAAACAACGAACTCAAACATTTGGTTTACATTTAATATAATAAAGAGAAAAAAACAATTATTTTATTTTGTTTTATTTAAATAAACGACACTTTGTTACAGATACAGTTAAATATACATACATGTAAGTATAATTATAAGTAATACAGTTCATTTTTAAAACAATATTATTAATTTACAAATTAAGAAAGTCCAAAAAATAAAAAAAAAACAATTTTAAAGAACACTTAACGATAAAAAAATAGATTATATGTATTATTATTTAAAACTTATACTTAGGTACATAGTATATATTTATGTATAAAAATATATAATGATTTTTAAAAAAATAAATAGAGAAATATTTTGTACTCATAAATAAAATCAAGAAAAGAAACCAAAAATGAAAAAAAAACACTAATAAAGAAGTTTAAACAATTTTGAACAATAGTAAATGGTATAAAAAAAATATAAAAAATCGTTATCTAGAACTATTAGGTATCTACTAGCTCCTCTCTACCCATGAAATACAGGAGAAGAACCTACCCGTAAAAACAAAACAAATATTAACCTTTGGAATAAATAAATAAATCTGAAAACAAAATAAATAGAACAGAGAAATTATATAAAACCTTGTACAAAATAAACATAATTATACTTATATTCGATTTTGAAATAAAACTAACTTTATTTAGAAATTAAACATAAAAATGTTATTTTGTATTATCGAATCTGACAGTTGTGTAGAGGCGCCATTTTATTCTGGTTGGTAGTGCTGTCTCTTTCCATTTCTCCGTGTTACCGCAATAGACAACAACTTTCCTCAGCAAATAGGTAGGTAGGTATTTTTCTAGGTTATGGTAACCCTAAAATGACATTTCTCTTTTCAAAATGCAAATATTCTTGTTATTAAAAATGGTGTAATAAGTACTGTGATGTTATTTATTATTATTAACAATGAAACCTATTCAAACGAGGTCGTTCGTCATGGTATTAAAAACGAGACGCATCGAAAAGGATCGCTAAAAAATAATTTTGACATTTTATTCAATAAGTAAAAGTGGTTTTATACAAGGATTATTATAGTTACAACAATTTAGTTATATATGTATAAGTTTATATACCCAGCATTGCATACCTAAATTCGACAAATACATAATTAAATCTTTCGGTTTATGTCGTTTAGCTGTGTTAAAAACCACCATTTGCATATTTCGCTATTTGTCAAACCGCTGGAACATTTTTTCAATTCCCGGGCTTTCGAGGGTTCCGCCATGTTGTCCCTCGGCGGCTCCCATTGGCCGGCGGTCAGCGTGCAGCCAATGGGCGCCCGGCTGGAAATTATTCCTAACCTGAGACAAATAGTGTGTACTGCTGGTCTAACGGTTCGTGCGAACGAAAGTGAAAACAGCCGTAGGTTGTTGTGTGTGAGATGTGATGGATAGCCAGGTAGGTACTTGGTACCTAACCGGCAGAGAAAAAAACTGATGGCGCCAGAGTGATAATTGTGATTTAAAGTCACCGTAGTAGCATTTTAATTTAAAATAAAGCGTATTTTATCACTAGCGAAGATTATTTGTTAGGTTCTTCTCAAAGAAGTAGGCCACAATGACGTTATTATCAAAGGGATATGCTGTAAATACATTGTTATACAAATAATGTCAAAATAAATATTACATTTATAAACAATATTTTGAGTAGGCGTACCCAAATGTTCGTAGACAAGTACTCGGATTAAGGCTGTATATTTATATAAAAATTTATACGGCATGTTTTTAGCAAAATGTATTAATTTTCGTACTATCGGCCATTCGACAGAATTTAAATTTTACTAAAAACATACATACTGTAGAAATGGAATATTTACAACCAATATACTCTTCCTAAAAAAACACACCATTCCTTAAAAAAAATTATAATTAAAATATTTATAACTTTTTAATTTGTAAAAGCCTTCTGATGTTTTTTTTTGCATAATATGTAAGCGTGTTCATTGTATGAAACCACTGTGTTATCGAGTATTATGTACATATAAACTTTTAATACTTTTTTTTCTTTTTTAGTTTATCTACTGTATATTATTTGAAGTGATTATGTCTACATAATATATATTATATATATAATGTTATTATACCTTTACGCAAACAGCTCACTAAATTCACCGAACGTGCATTTGCGATCGCAGGCCCTACGGCATGGAATGCTCTCCCAGCACAAATCCGAAACTGTGAGAGTGAAGTGATATTTCGGAAGAAACTTAAAACCCACTTGTTCTCTAAATCATTTGAATAAATTCTTAGCATGTGGTGGAAAAGCAATATGAAACCGTACATTATTTTTCTTAAATTAAAAAGTTAAAATTAAATTTATATCTTTATATAATCACTTTGTAAAGCGCCCTTGAGGTATTATATTACGAAAATGGTGCTATAAAGTTATCCATAATTATTATTTTTATTATAGTAAAAGGCACTGCGCGCCTTGTATATTAATACACAACCAACATTTTTTTAAATGATTATTGAAGGCATAATTTAACCCAGAATTTAAGAAACATGCAACAAAATTAGCGTGGTTTACAATGATTGTATTTAAAAAAAAAAACATAATTTAAGTTTGGTTCAATTATCTTCAGACAGACGCCGTAGCGCAGTTGGTTAGACGGTCAACTGTGAAACTGGGGTCGCGGGTTTGATTCCCGCCGGTTGCAAGAAAAAAATATTTTTAAATTGGTCTGGGTGTTGTGTATTTTCATTGCCTCCTTCCACATCCCCTCTATCCTAGCTGCTGACAAGCCTCCAAATAGAGGCTTAGTGGTTTATTCCTTTAAAATAAAAATTAAAAACAAATTTAACTTAAACACTTTGTATGAGTTCTAATATGCCTAAAGTCTAAATTTAACGAGGCGTAATCTGCTGGTCAAAAAGAAATGATATTTTAATTAAATAAAACTTTTCAGTATATTTTTAATGGCGCGATCAAAACAATAACGGCGTTTAAAAATGGAAAAATCGTGCGATTTCCTCACTTTTTATTAGACTACAGCCTTAAACCACTAGTCTTATATTTCAATTGTATTCAAGTTAAAGATTTATATCTCTGATCAGCTGTTCCAAGGACGCCATATTTTTCAGTGCATATCGAATTAATAAAAGATTTTAATTCAGTAATTAAAACAAATTATATTTAGTAATTATATAATCACATTACGAGCAGTAAACTTCGATTCATTTAGGTAATTCAATAAATAAACATGCAGGATTTCCATGGAAACAATGATGGTAATAATGATGGTAATCTAGGTATTTTCAGGGCTCATTACAATGACGTATAATAGACACGTCACAGGCGTGAAGAAAATGGCATTTTATTTTTCCCTGCATTATTATTATGGATAACTTATATAGCACCATTTTCATAATATAATTCCTCAAGGGTCCTTGAAAAAGTAATTATGTAAAAAAATAAATTTAATTTTAACCACAATAAAATAAATAAAACAACTTTGTTTTTAACCACTAATTTTTATTTTTCACCGACCGGTTTCAAAGCAAACAAGCTTCTTCGTCAAGGTTTACGTAAGTAATGAATTGATTCCTTTTTTATTTTTATCATGTTCACTAAATACTACACGTGGACCCAATAAATCAAGTCCGTTTTTTCTTAAATTACCAATTTGATATCATTATTTTCGAAGTAAGACAGGAGAGGACTAAAAGAAATATTGTTTATTTGGTTATTAATTATTGTTTTCTTATTATGAATCGCTTTTTTAATTTCTAAGATTTCTAAGAAATTGTTATTTAAGCAAAGTCAATAAAATTATAACTATAAAATATAAATCAAATATCAAACGAATAAATTTGGATCAACAACACAATTTAAATCAAAAAACTAAAATCAATAAATTAAAATTAATAATCACGAATCTAATGCCAAGCTGTCTTGTCTTGTCCTGCAAATATTCTTCGACTCTATAGCAGCTCTTTCCAAACAGCCTGTGCTTGACTAAATCTTAAATTTTTTTCTTGGCTAAGCCTGAGTTTCATGAGGTGCCTTGTTAAAGAATCATATGCAGTTTAAGGCAAAAGAATTATTCATTTTTTGCAGACTATAGTCCTTAAAATATAGCTTGATTAGAATGACAGTTGTCAGCAAAAATGAAGACATAATTTTGTAGTAACGTCTAAGGAGTGATTTATATAGACACACGAAAATAATTCGTATCTGGCATGTTATTTTTTTTTAATACAATGCTTGACATATAAATTAACATAAAGTCAGCTTTAAAACTAAAATAAATCTAATTACTAACGACTTTCTTACAAGGTTTCATCATTTTGCAAAAACGTTAGAGATTGGACAAATTATTATTATTTTTTTTTTTTAAAAGAAATATTTGGGTTCTTATGATTTACCCAAATATTTAATTTTGAGGGCCATTTTTCAACGAGTTGTAAATAACTCTCTTTTAGAAAATGGAATCGAGTTGAGGTAGAGTGGGATTCGAACCACGGACCTTTGGTCCGTGAGTCCGAGACACTAGCCACATGACCACAACCCGATTAATCGATGTAAATCGATCTAATAAAAAAAAATTATTGTTTTTATGAAAAAAAGTAAATAATGTCTTATTTTTTAGTAAATAATAATTGTCTTAAACACACTATAATAGGCCTGTTTTTGCGTTTTTCTATCAATTTTTGGAAACAGTCGCATGTTTGCATGAAAAAACTGATAAAATCGATTTAATCGGTACATGATCAGTGACCAATCATTTCCCATCACTGGTGAAATTAGTTTGACAGCTGTCTTTTTAATCGATTTATATTTTAAGGACTATAGTAGTGGGCACAACCGGCATATTTTTATTTCTAGTGTTGAACCTATGCAAATCTGTTTCTCCTAAAATCATCAATATTTTTATGCACGTCCATATATTAAATTTTGTGACTGTCAATATATTGATTTTTTTTCAAACTTATTTCTAAGCGATTCTCGGAGACTCATATTGTAAATTGCTCGAACAGCTCTCTTCTGCAGCACAAAACAGAATCAACATCTGCAGCATTTCCCCACAGCAGTATACTGCAAGACATACAGCTGTGGAAGTAACTGGAGTAGACCAATCTAGCTGTTTCTACATCAGTAAGATGTCGAATCTTTTTAAAAGCGTAGGCTGCAGAACTAAGTCTGTTCGATAAATTAGCTATATGTGGACTATATGTGGAGAAGCTTAGAATCTAATTTTATACCCAAAAGTACTGTGGTGTCCGCAATATCCAGTTCGTTGTCTTTAAATTTTACATTAAACATAGTTTTTTTGACATCACGTGTCACAAATTTAATAATAATAATAATCGTGGTGTATTAACAAAAATAACATTTTTTTTATCTACTGCATACACACTTAGGTAATAGATCTGGATCATTATTATTATTATGGATAACTCATACAGCGCCATTTTCGTAATAAAATACCTCAAGGGCGCTTTACATAGTGATTCTATTGTTAAATTAATTTAAATGAAGCTTTTAAATTTTTGATTTAATTAAAACAATTTATTTTTGTCACATGCTACGGATTTATTTAAACGATTTAGAGAACAAGTGGGTTTTAAGTTTTTTCCGAAACATCACTTTACTTTCACAGCCTCGCACCTCTGCTGGGAGAGCATTCCATGCCATAGGGCCTGCGACCGCAAATGCGCGTTCACTAAATTTAGTGCGCTGTTTGCGTAGAGGTATAATAACTTTTCCTCTCGCCGTAGACGTAGCTGATCTGAGCGTGAGACGCCTGTCAGCTAGTTCATCTGGAATGCAGAGTTCCCTTAGATATTCCGGAGCAGAGTTGTGCAGTGACTCCAGTGGGCAGATCATGTCTAGTCTGCCTAATTAGGTACAAGCTGTTTTAAGGCAAACATATTTATGCAAAATAAACAATAGCATTACTACCTACTAGTTAAATATTAATTTATACTATTTATTATTTTTAAATGTTTTTGAGTAGATTTTCCGATTTTTCTAGTAACCAATTTTCCACAAATTTATTTAATTGAATCCGGGTCATGGTTTCGCAATGTTCGGGTAACATATTGAATATTTTGGGGCCCAGAAACCTGAAATTTCTTAGCCCTAATTCAGACTTTGCGGAGACCCCGTGACCCATCCTCTAGTTTGACTTCCGGTAGTGTGGGAGTGTTCCTTTTGGGATTTGGTAGAATAATTTGCTTTTACAAACATTATTATTATCAAAATATATAATTACTTCATATCAAAGATCTCAAATAACTTGACGCTGGGGCTTAAAGGCTTTTTAAAATTATTTTTATTATTGATTTTTGAGTAGATTCGAGAGGTTTTAATATTGATTTATAAGTGCCTCCCCATCCTATAATGCCATAAGTTATAATTGAGTTACATAAAATATAATATAGTTGTTTGAGTTTAATTAGGGATAAGATGTTACGTGTCGACTTGAAGATATGGGAAAGTTTTATATTTTTTTGTATTATATATTATATGTGTTATGTCCATTTCAAATGTAATGCATTAGGTATTTTTTTCGTTATAATAAATTAGTATAATAAATTGTTAGAATCAAACCGATTCAACACCGACATATATATAACCTTTCCCATTTTGCTTTTCACTGTGAACAGTGAAATAAATAAATAAAATAAAATAAAATAAATGTCAACCTTGTCGGGAGACGAACCCTGGACCTCAATGGCAACTAAACGCGCAAAAATCGAAGTAAACACAGCAAATATATTTATTACGTTTTAATTTGTTAATTCAAGTATCGAGTATATTTTCAAAATAACTTGACCATGGCTTGTATATTAATTCCGTTATCCATTCATGATAGCGTTATCGGTCAATTTTATATAATTAGTTAGAAAATTAAATATTTAACTCTACATACATTAAAATGAAAATTCGTTCATGGGAATTTCGTTATCAAAAATATGTATGATGTTTTTATGCAACCAAAAAACTTTTAAAGGCATATCTCGTTCATATAATTACGTATATCATTTTTTACATGGTAACTATGCCGGACAATAGAAAACGCATAACCGGGTTATTCTTTGATTTCAAAAAAGCATGAAAAAGTTATTAAAACTGGGAATCACAAGACACTCAAATGTTCCAAAGCTTCCAAGCGACAGAAGCCAGTACACGATAGTACACATCGAAGTCAGCAGCCAAGAGTCGATTCTTATTGTATTACTTTTTACGATTAAAAGTAATTTATTATTGCAAAAAAACCTACTTTACGTTTTTGAAGTAAATTGAACGAATTGAAGTTCAACAACAAACCAGTACGCCGTTTCCCCGTAGGGGTAGGCAGAGAGGATAGAACGTCACATCACTCTATCTTTGCATACAGATCTCGCTTCCTCTACATTCATACATCTTGTCATGTGACTTTTCACATGTCATTGAAGTTCATTTGGAAAAACCGCACCCTGAGATATTTTATTGAAGAAAAATAATTTTGGAAGTTACTTTTTAACGTAAGCTTAAGACTGATCATATTACCTGCATGTTACAAACATAATCGAGATACGCTTCGATTGGTGTACCAATGCAGTGCCCTATAAACCATTAGGTGCGGAAAGGGAATGATGATGATTTATTACGTTAAACATATTTTAATTATCTGTTAAAATATTACAATATTTGAGTCTGTCCAAATGTTCGTAGACAAAAGACTGGATTTCACCCCCTCGGGAGTCATTAAGATTAACAAATTACAACAGGGATGGAGAATACCTTAAATAAGGGAATATGGAAGTCAAGGCATTTACTGGGCTTGTGACCTGTCATTGGCTGGTTTAAGTGGCCACTTTACACACTGTGTAACATTCACCATTCTGTCTATGTTCAAACATTTACATTTCCTCAACTCTTCCATCTGTTGACTTTTGCGAAGTAAAGGAGCCGAAACCTTTATTATGTGGGTGAGATTCACCCGGCCGAACCAAATCACCTACTAGGCAACGCCAACGCTTAAAAACAATTTTCCAAATTTTATACTTCTTATTTTACCAGGTAGTCAAAACATTTACAGGTCATAAGCCCTGTAAATGCCTTGACTTCCGTATTCCCTTATTTAAGGTATTCTCCATCTCTGTTGTAATTTGTTAAAATATGTTCATGTACTTGTAATTTTCTCAAACTGAACGGTTTGGGTAGGTTGGAAGAAATCGCCTTAAGGCAATATGCCCGCCCTTATATGTATATAAAGTGCTAAATAAATAAATAAAAAATAATTCTTATTGTATTAATTATCCAAGTATAATAATAATAACAATAATGATAATCTCACGCGGCATTTCGCGGCGAAGGAAGAACACTGTCCGCGTCGCTATTTGCTCGCATAATGAGACGCACAAGAAGAGGTTAGGAGGCCAGCAGTTGCAACTTCTATCTGGTACGGACTAACACCGGGTCAGCGGTTATCGCGGCGGCGTGCCACCCCAGTCACCTAGGGAAGTAGCGAAAGCAAACGTTCATTTATTTCCATTTACGCCGTTTATTGACAAAAGGAAAATATCACATGCTACAAATACCGATAAAAATATATGAAATGGATTTAGAAGAATTCATTGTATTTTCAAATTACATGGTTTCCAAACTGATGCTATATATACTGACTACAGTCAAGCCTTTGACAAAGTTGATCATTCAGTCTTAACACGCAAACTTTTGGCTATAGGTATACATGGTGATCTTCTGCGCTGGCTGATATCATATATTAGTAATCAATGGAATGGCTGTTTTTGCGGGAATTTGAAATCACAAATTTAAAAATATTTTTTATGCTACTGAAAAGTAACATTTTTTTATTTATTTAACTAGGACTGTATTTTATAGACGTTTATTACTTTTTATATGTTTAAAAAAGTGATATTACCCCTTTCTTGATGAAATTCCGTTGTAATAAGAATGGAAATTAGATAAAATATTTTTTTTCTTGCGCGCAGTAAAAATTTTAGCATTAAATTACACTGCTGACTTTCCTGAAAATGTACACAAAATAAAATAAAAACGAACTTTTAACGACGAGTAACGAGATAATCCTTTTAATACCCTGTCATCGCTATAATTTTTTTGCCTCCTCTTTCACAGTAGTAGCCGCTCGATTGTGGAATAATCTACCCACTAATGTTAGAGATGCCCCTTCTTTATTTACATTTAAGTCAAGATTGAAACGTCACTATCTAAATATTTAAATTGTTCCTTTATCCTTCTTCTTTCCTTCCCATCCCCTCTCCTCTCTTCATAGTATAGTGCTATTTTTTTTTTAAATATATATTTATTTTTGTTAATCTTTGCTTTTAATTTTTGTATAAAATTGTAAGATTCAATATGTCCATGTATTTATAATTTTCTCAAACTAAACGGTTTGGGTAGGTAGGAAGAAATTGCCTTAAGGCAATATGCCCGCCCTTATATGTATGTATATATATTGTATATGTATATAAAGTGTCAAATAGATAAATAAACGACGTCACTGGTTTAAAATGTAAAATTAAGACGTGAAACCGTTATTATTATAATTTAATACGAAATAATACAATAATATGTTCTGTTGGGTGGCATTGTTTACAAGAAAGCAGGTCGATAAACGTGCTTTTGTCGCCATAAAAATGAATTATGTTTTGTTATTTAATTCAGTATTCATTACATTGTCTTTGTGTCGATAACCTTAGTCGATAAATTATTATGACCAAACATACTTGTCTTTCATCGTCGCGTCGGCCAATGCCGAAGTAGATAATTTACATACAATTGTACATGAGTTCGTACAATTTGTCGACTACCGCAAATAGTGTTTCGCGAGCGGATAAGGGGTTGCGAGGTGACGCCACAGCGCGCCGCGTGGGGGTCTAAATTTGGGCGTATGTGGGCTCGGCGCTCGTTCAGTTGTATCTCCTGAACGAGTAGATCGATTTTAGTGATCGAGGTGTCTACGGAGAGCAGCTTAACATTGGAAAGCAGAAAATATTGAGATATTGGGAAAATGCCGCGTCCTCAGAAGAGAAATAAAGCTGTAAAATCTAGAACTTTATTTATTTAGTAAGGATCCCACGGGAATTTTTTTTTATTTATTTTTTTTTATTATTTACAAATCACACAACGCAAAGTATTTTACACGTATAATACGTAGAATTACATTTCCAGGAGTTACAACAACTCAATTCGGGACATAAATAATATAAGCATTTAGAAAATAACACATATTGAGAAAAACAAAGAAACAAAGCAAGTTTAGCACCTTTATAACTAAATAAACAACAACAATATCCTAGAAACTTTATGTTTTATTTTTTGTCCTTCTTCTTGGGCCTGTAGGTTTAATTAACAATATTTTGAGTTTCTAGGCAAAGAAATATCATATTTTTGATGTTTGAAGCACTTACTTTGTGGAACATTATTATTTAATATGTTAAAATAAAATAAAATAACTTTGTTTTTATGTACCGCTTATATTTTTTATAACTTGACAACCAGCTAGTTTCGGCAATACTTCAACTTTGAAGATGGCATCTAAATTCTACACACGAACAAAAAAGGATATGCACTTGATTATTTTGAAATATAAGAGATTAGAAAGGCTGTAAATATTTTTTTATTATTATTAATAATTAAATAATTCTTAGTAATAGTCCCATTTTAAATATGTTCCCTCTCCCTAAATCCACACACAAACCCTCTCTCTTCTCTAACCCCGTAGCCACGCCCACTCTACCTTCACTGTTAAAAAAATTAACCCTAAATAAGGCATAGAAGACATAAAAACAAAGTGATTTTATTTTATTTTAATATATAAAAGAAATATCCCCTCTCCGTTATATACCTTTTAATAATAATATTATTTCTTAAGTTAATAAATATATAATTAAAATCGTTCTCGTGCAATGTTTATGTCCGTCCAAGATGGCCGCCGTTGTAACAGCTGTTTTTGACAGCTCCGCAATAATTATTTATAATTGTAAACTTATCAGCAAACAGACCTTGACTCCTAATCTTTTCTAGAACGTACATTTGAATTTATCGGTTATTACATTGAAGCCAATTGCCAACTTTAGTATTTTCGCTGGACTTAGTAATTTGTAACGTCTTCAAAACGAACAAAGAATCCTTCCATATTAAATGCAGATCAAAATTGCACAGATAATTATAAAAACTGATGTTTTTTTCTTTTAATTTTTAGCAAGACGTCGCCACGGCGGCGATGTTAAGGAATATTACTCAAAAACGAATTCTTTGTTAGAGAAAATCCTTTGTGGAAGTCTGTATTCTGTATTAACCCTATACAAGGCACCCTGAGCAAAGTGGTACATACAGTAAACTGAGCCTATCCGGATCAGGCGGGTTATTTGGATCAAGCTAAGAAAATTGGCTGTATCTCGGTTATTGTCACAAAATATCAATGAAAAAAATGAACGTTAAACCACCATTTATTGGATGCTGTAATAGAAAAAAGAAATTCGGGTTGTGGTCCCGTGGCTAGTGTCTCGGACTCACGGACCGAAGGTCCATGGTTCGAATCCCACTCTACCCCAACTTGATTCCCATTTTCAAATAGTGAGTTATATACAACTCGTTGTAAATGGCCGCATGGTCGAAATATTTGGGTAAATTATAAGAACGCAAATATTTCTTTTTTAATTTAAAGAAAAAAGAAAAAAATACCGGTATTACTGGTCGATTAAATAGAGCTGGCGTGTTCGCAAAACTTACACAAACGCATTTTAAATCTACAGATGTTGATATTACAAAGGTTGTGCTGCAAATAAATCATGTTTTCGTAATTTCAGCATATGTTAATTTGGTTTTTCTTTTATTATTATTTTCTTTGCTTTTTTTTAGGGTCATGTCATACCATATATATGTGCTATAAACTATAACTATTACTAGTAGGTTGAATGCTGTCGAAATGCGATCCCTCTGGCGAATGTGTGGTAAAACGATGTATGATAGGTGCACAAATGTCGAGATCCGTAAAGTGTGTAAGGCTGAGACATGCATTAGTTTGTTTGGTTTGGACATGTAGAGCGAATGGACAGCGAAAGAACGGCTTAAAGAATTCGCTATACATGTCCAAACCGACGCAGCACCCCTTTCTTGATTCTGTCGATAATGCGTGTCTCAGCCTTAACACAGTTCACGGATCTCGACATTTATGCACCTATCATGCATCGGTTGACCACACATTCGCCTGACGTATCGCATTTCAACAGCATTCAACCTACTTTCATCATCATTTTTCCAATTCCGTACTTCACTCCCATACATTAGAGTTGGCACTAGAACTCCGTTGTGAACTGCTAGTTTATAGCCTCCTGCGATAAACATTTGTTTGCCAAAGTAGATTTAAGTGCACCGTTCACCCTGTGCCCGGCACTCTCCCTCCTTTCCATCCCTAGTAAACATACTTCCCAGATACACAAATTCTTCTACCTGATTCAGAATATCTCCGTTCACACTGATCTCACATTTAGTTATATTTTCATCCCTTTTAAAAACCATCACTTTCGATTTATCAACATTCATAAGCAAGTCGCTTTTCTTGCATACATCGTAGACTTTTGTTACCAAGAATAGGGTATTTTCATAAACTGGGGATATGATTTTTAATGTATTCAGTATTTAAAGAATATTTTTACGATTCGAACCATATTACTATCAAAATCTGAAACAAATGTTTTCATTTATAATTTCCTATTTGAAGTTTGATAGAAATAAAACGGCCCGTAACTGGCCAAAAGGGTTGATGACGTCACGCGTGACTTATATATCCTACGTTCACTCAAATCCTATACTGAGATACTCCGACGCGGGCGGCTTCTGGCTTTTTATTGGTTTTTTCTAGTTAAATTTCGCCTTTTTCTTTGTTTTTTTTTTTGTTTTCATTTATAAACATCCATAGCATTATGACTAAAATTGGTTTTTTACAAGGAAAGTCCGATAACTTGCCCAAAATAGATATAATCATGATGGGTATTTTTTTGTCATCCAATACAAACTTTTTAAGTTCGAGTATAGAAATGTAAATGCCGTAAGATAAGCAAATATATAATGTTTGCTTCCAGAATGTATTCATTCAAATAGTTGTATTATTTGCATGTACTATAAATATATTGTTTAGCGTACATTTAATGCAAAAGGGAAGTAACGTGACTTTGACACAACATAATCCATAAAATACCATTGCTTGTAAACATCTCTGTTGCTCGAGTGCGTGTTAATGCCTTTTTTTATTAAATGTGATTTACTTATTAATATATCAGCTAGGGTAAATTACGGAGACAGTGCCATAGATTACATTCAAGTAAAACGGACGGGTGATATTTGAATGGTAAAAGGTCGAGTCACCCCAGCAGAACTTAAAGTTAGAACCAAATTGTACTCGGTTGATTTGCGATGAAGTCTAGGAAATAATAGATTTCTGCAAGTGTGAAGACTGTCCAGCATCTCAAGGTCAGTTGCCATTTTGTAAATGCAACAAATTTCACAAATAAATAAGGTAGGTTTTCATACAGGATTTTTTTTGTAATTTTATTTTTTATTCATATAGAAAACCAACAGTTCCACAAATTAAACTAAGTAACATAAGTACAGAAATATAATACAAATATAAACAATAACGTTCAAAGAATAAACTATTTTGGTATTGTAGTACCTGTCAAGCTTTATAAGTGCTAATTTCAGTACCTACTGTTAGTAAATGTTTATAGTCTACAGTCTACATCATAAAATATAGTATTTTGTACTGAACAAGACCTACGGAAAAAAAATAGTGGTTTGTTTTTTTTAACATCTCGTTTCATAACGTTCAAATGCGTTCAACCATTTTTTCTGCATTTTTTCATTAGGTACTAGGAATGGCGAAAAAAGCTTTATTTTGCGTCTTCACCGTAGTGTTTGTTCACATCGGAATTAAACAGTACTTGTATCTTATAACTAAAGACATTTTATGCGCGTTAATTAGTTAAAACAACCAATTACAACAAAAACAACACGTAGGCTATACAAATTCGTATGAATTTGTTCGAACGGTCAGTCAAATTCGTAACGCGTGACGTCACAAGCCCATACGGCATCCGAATGTTCGTTTTGGCGCCAATTCAAAGTATACGTTTTTAAACCGCTCTGAAAAATTAACGCGTGGACATAAAAAAATAAAAACTGTACAGTTACCATCGTAATTTTTTTTTCTATTTTTTTGCAAAATAAAAAAAAAACGTGAAAATACCCTATTGCGGGTCTCCTTTGCTGCTAGCAAGAAGCACGGCATCATTTGACTCCTTTAGGAATGTTAAACCGTAAATACGTATTCATAAAACCTCTCTCGACGCCTGTCCTATTAACACGGGGAATTCCTAGCAAGTCAGGACCGGTAACGAGTAACCTGATGTATGTATATCTGTCCGAAATATGAATTGTAAAAATATAAATATAGTTAGCAATGTTTAATACAATAGTCTTGTACTGGGATCTATTATGGAAAAAAAGTTGTTCTCCTTGAACTGGCTAAAGGCTGTATCACACGAATCAGAACACAGAACAACAAAGTCATAAATCTGAATAGAATTATTTGCAAAACGCAACTCCTCTCTGTATTTGCATATGCATACGGGCATCGCTTCCTCTGCATTCATACATCTCATGCCCTCATTTAAGAGCGTACGCGGTGCCAGACAATTTTGATGAATAACATGTTTTGAGTATGTCCAAATGTTTGTTGGGCTGGTTTAAGTGGCCACTTTACACACTCTGTGTAACATTCACCATTCTGCCTACGTTTAAACGTTCACATTTCATCAACTCTTCCATCTGTTGACTTTTGTGAAGTAATTGTTTGTTAACATATTTTTTTGAATAAAAAAAAACAGAGGCATTGAGGGGATCCTGAGGGGTGGGGACGACGTGTTGGCCTCTGTCCATACGTCCTCCTCCCCCCTCCTTAATCTGCATAGAGTTTGTATTCCTTAGGAATATTTATAATAACTTTCCTCTATGCGCAGCTGACAGAGAGTCCCTCGGGACTCTATAACAGCTGCGGGTGGATGGTGGGCTTAAGGGTCTCCCCTCAATGTGAAGTAAAAGAGCTAAAACCTATATCATGTCGGTGAGATTTATCCGGCTGATCCAAACCACCTACTAGGCAACGCCCGAAAATATTTTTACAATTTATTCTTTTATAAATAAATTAATAAATAAAATTTAAATACTTCTTCTTTTACCAGTTAGTTGATTCAACAATGTTTTGAGAATGTCCCAATAATTGCAGACCGGCTGGATTATTTCATTTAATTTAACAATACGCCCAAGGGGCATTTACAAAAAATATACAGGTAAGTACAAACATAGTAAGTAATAATTTAAAAAATAAACAACGCTTTTTTGTATACATGTAGAAATATTAAAAAGCATATTGCTATGCAAAATAAAAAGTAAAACTTAACATAGTAAAAAAGAAAAAAAATGTATCAAAGAAAAGTGATTGAATTAAAAAGCAAATTGTTAATAACTTGTAAAGAATTTAAACAAAAAATATATAAATATATATATAAATATACGTTTTAAAAAAAAACGGTATTAACAAATTAATGTTAAAAACAAATAATAAAAATTAGTTTACAGTAAGTACCTACATGTAACACAGTGTGTAAAGTGGCCACTTAAACCAGCCAATGACAGATCATTAGCGAGTGTGTAAATCTGAGTCTGGTATAATTATATATATACGTTTGGATAATTTATATAGCGTCATTTTTGTGAAAGTCACCTCAAGGGCACTAATAAATAAATAAATATCCCAGCACGTCTTGCAGCTACAGAGCGCATGGACGGTTGGGATTCTAGTTCCTCGTCTCCAATTGTTATTACAATTTATAGGAGCTAAATTTCACCACGTCTTGCAGCTACAGAGCGCATGGACAGTAAGAAATGTAGCCTCTATTTACATTTTTTTTATTTGACAATGAAGTTTTGAGAGTTTAAGTGATATTTTAAAAAACGAAATAAAAAACAAATTTAAAAAAATAGAAGTTAGATAACAACAAGTCTTGCAGCTACTGAGCGCATGGACGGTTGAAATTCTAGGCCTCATTTACTTAATTTAGATTGCCATGTAGAACGAATGTATGACGAAAGAATGGTGGAACAAGTAAACGAGTATATGGTGAAAAGGAACAGTAATGTGAGACGAGGACGACTGAGGAAGACGTGGCATAATCAGATAAACCAAAAATTAAGTGTGGTCATGTCAAAAGCAGGCGAACCGAAGGGCATTTATGACAAGATGTATAAATGTGGAAGAAGCTAGAAATGTATGCAAGGATAGACGTGTGTGGCGGTCCACTCTCTCTGCCTATCCGTACGGGAAAATGGCGTGATTATATTTTTTTTTTTGCACCAAACAGGCCAGGAGGCCCAATTTTTTTTTTTTAGAAAAATAAATATTTGCGTAAATTATACATAATTTAATTTTGAGGGCCATTTTCAACGAGTTGTAAATAACTCACTATTAGAAAATGGGAATCAAGTTGGGGTAGAGTGGGATTCGAACCGCGGACCTTTGATCCGTGAGTCCGAGACACTATCCACGGGACCACAACCCGATTCAATAGCAGTGGTGAATTACATCATGGTGATGGTAGTAGTACTAGTAGTAGATACGTAAATGGGGTCTTGAATTCCAACCGGCCATGCGCTCAGTAGCTGCAAGACGTGCTGTTATCTTATTCCGATTTATTATTATTATTTACTTTTTTGAATTTCACAAATACACTCAATTTCTTAGTCTATTTTAAAAATGTGTAAATGGGGACTAGATTTCTTACTGTCCATGCGCTCTGTAGCTGCAAGACGTGATGAGATATTTATTTATTGTACAGCGCCCTTGAGGTGATTTTCATAAAAATGGCTCGATCCAACTATACACAGGGTGTTCTTTAAACCCTGTCACATCCGAAACCACGATGATCAGTATGGGCACATTAAAATATTTTTTAGAACAAAGAAAATTTTGAAAATAAAATATTTAAAAAAAAAAAGATTGCTTACTTCTGCAGGCGAGAAGTGGGGGGAGCGCGGTGCAGTATCAGACTCCCCCCCTTCCCCCTTCTCGTTTCACCCCTGCAGAAGTAAGCAACCATTTGCTTTTTTTTAATATTTTATTTTTTTAATTTCATCGTTCTAAAAAAATATTATAATGTGCCAATATGTCTTCTTTCTCATGCTGATCATCGTGGTGTCGGATGTGACGGGGTTTAAAGAACACCCTGTATATACGATTCTAGTTCTCATAGTATTTTTAATTCTGTACAGTTTTCCGCTCCGTGCAACGCAGACATTAGTTCAATACAAATGTATCTTTAGCCACCTTAGGATCACGATGTCTGTGTCATGTCTTGCAAATTATCTCTAGACGTTCAAAATAAGCGTATAAAATATTAATAAATATTATAACTCATAAGGCGCTAATGAAATATTGTATAATACACGGTATGGCAATCAAAAGGCGCTGCATAAGAAAATAATATACCTCGCCTTATTTTTTTACGTTTAATTTATAATCTTTTGAAACATCTAGATGTAAGTTCTGCAGTAAAGGTGATAAAACACACACCTATGACGTCATGTGAATGTGACGCTGTACAAGGTGTGTTCAAAAAATTTTTGGTTTGGAGAGTCCGATTGTTGTTCCGAATTTTATTATGTTGGCAAACATGCTCCTGAAGTATGCTAAAATTTTCAGCTGTCAGTGTTGCCAATTTAGCGATTTTGTCGCTACATTAAGCGAAATTTTGACATTGAAAACGACTTTTTTATTTTTTTAGTGACAAATAAACTCTAGCGACTTTAAAGCGGCCTGTCAAAATTAACATATTGCAACAGAGATTAAAAAGAAGGTAATATAGAAGTCTAGGTATCTACAGGGCTTATGACCTGTCAATGGCTGGTTTAAGTGGCCACTTTACACACTGTGTAATATTCACCATTCTGCCTATATTTGAACATCTATAGTCCTTCAATTCTTTCATCTGTTGATATTTGTGAAGTTAAAGAGCTGAAACCTTTTTTATGCGGGAGAGATTCATCTAAT
Source organism: Micrasema longulum (assembly GCF_059751315.1). Taxonomy (NCBI): domain Eukaryota; kingdom Metazoa; phylum Arthropoda; class Insecta; order Trichoptera; family Brachycentridae; genus Micrasema; species Micrasema longulum. The sequence goes on from NW_028278639.1 coordinate 20,904, forward strand.
TAAATTATTTCACCTACATACTAGGCAACGCCTGAAAATGTTATTTTTTCAATTTCTGTACTTCTTCATGGACCAGGTGGATTTATTAACAATATCTTTTTTTAACAAATATAGGCAGAATGGTGAATGTTACACAGTGTGTAAAGTGGCCACTTAAACCAGCCATTGACAAGTCATAAGCCATGTAGATGCCTAGATTTCTATATTACCTTCTTTTAAACGTTCTTCATCTCTGTTTTAATATATTAATATAAACAGCTCCCCAGGGAGTCGAATCCAGTCCTTGTCTACAAAAATTTGGACAAACTCAAAATATTAGCCTGTCAAAAGTTAAAGTAAAAATGGAATCGCTTGCCATGAAGAAATTTTACTACTTAAAATATAGAAAGGAATGGGACGACAGAAATTTCTAGTTTATTTTATTAAAATCAAATATTTTTGTCATTAATATGACACATAATTACTTATAACGATATGATATTAAGTGAAGCGAAACGACATGACTTACTTTTAACAAAAATAACAATTATTTTGTTTTATTTTACACTGGTATTAAAATATATTATGTATTTATACCTTTTTGTTGTGTTACATGGCTATAGAGATGCTCTTTCACTATTTTGCATAAAAAAGGCGTTCCGTATTTTTGTTTTAATTTGTGAATATAATATAACATGGTGTCTGTTTTCTGAGTATTTCATCATAATTACATATTTTTGTTATTAATATCCAGGTAATAATCATTTACTACCTCTATTTTTTTATCAGTAGCACCGAGAATATCCCTTTTTTTCTTTAATTTCCTTATGACATTAACTACGTTTATCTGTTTAATTTCTATTAAATAAAAACCTAAACATATTTTTATTTTTTAATTACCAAAAAGTATTAATTATTATACTTGAAGGTAATCGCGCAAACTGCCGCCAAAAATCCTTGACCCCCCTCCCATCACCCCCCCCATGCCTTCGCCGCCATACCCCTCCGTCATACATCTTAAGATCTAGCGACTTCTAGCGACTTTTGAACCTCCGTTTAGCGACATTTGCTCGTGACGAGTTGGCAACACTGTCAGCTGTATTCATTGTTTACTTTTTTTGTGGCAGCCGCTAAGGTTAGACGTGTTTTTATGAGCTCGGTGATTTTCGTCTTGGCGATCCAGAATTCCTCTACTGGGACGATTGAGCCTTAGTTTCGACGTCATATCCGTAAACCCATGTTTCGTCACCTGTTATAACACGTTTCAGTAATTCTGCATCGTCGTTGACTTCATTTAGTGACACCTGAGCGACTTCCATCTGCCACGCGTTTCATACCCATAACCATAGAATTAAGAATAATCCCCCACTTTGCCTCACTTTCGCCGCGCGCATTCGCGAAGTTGCCGCGTAATGTTGCCATATGGGAAAAATATAATCATAAAACAAATGTAAGATAAAAAAAAAACAATCTGTTAATTTCTCTTAAACTTTTTTGTGGACGCGGAAACATTGATTGACACAACAGAGTAGATAAGTATAGGGTCATTTAATAAAAGTAATTAAATTTTAAAAACTTTGAATTTGAATATAAAACAAATTTTATTTTACATAAAACGGATATTTTTATATAATGTTAAGTAATATTTGATGTTTTAAGGATAATGTCGGTCAAATGTCCACCACAGAGTAGTTTAATCCGAGGTCCAATTTTTATTAGTTCTCTCATTATATGAGTAAAGTAGGGTAAAAAAATTAACTACAAAAATTAACACTAACGAAATGTTCCTTTTGTTTCTTTGACAATCTGACAGCTGGAAAAATAATTCAATTTTTATGTAATTCATTTGCTACTTACACATTCATTTGCCAAGTACACGTGAAATGTTATCCTATCCTGTTTCTTTAAGATCCTAGAAGTATTTCTACACTTGAAGTATTCAGACACAACACGGCATAGTTGAATTCAAATCAGGAGTTGCAAACTGAGCGACGTCTACAAAGAAACTAATGGGTCAAAACGTAAACCTACTCATTTATGAGTAGTTAAGTCGCCTTTAGTCGCCCAAAACATTCGAAAAAATTTCATGGCATGAGCCAATCGATATGCCAACATCATCAGCGACCTCTCTGATTGGGATTCCACTCCACCGCGACGTCTCTAGTTGTCGTCGGTGAGTTGTCCTGACATTTAAAAAGTGTACCCCGTACGTTTGAAAACACGCTGAACGTGGCTTCTCGGAAACCGGAAATATACCAAAACAAACCTTGACTGGCTATTCTCCAGAACTTGTGACGTTTAAAGTAGGTCAGTATTACCAAAACATATTTTTATGAATAAAGGTTTCAGCTCCTTATATTGAAGTTAGTAGTAATTATTATTTTACAACTATGTAGTGTTATCAGATGTTTTCATGTAAAGGATCTTTACCGGCAAGCCATATTCATTGGCTTGGTGAGTCCGGTAAAAAATAATAATTTTAGAATGTTTTAAAAAAATAATAAAAATGTTTTTTTTTTTCTATTTTTTTTTTTTTTACAGAGTAAAACAGAGTATTTAAAAGATAAAGCATAATTACATAGCAATAAAAACCAATGTATAGTAAAAATAATAAACAAAAAATCCCACAAAGATATGGCCTCTTCGTGGGTATACAAGAAAATGTTAATGAATTTTTGCTCCTATAATAAATAATGGACAGTTATAATATTTTTGTGTAACATTTTGTGTAAGAACGAAAATATTAAAATATTCTGTAAAAGATAATATGTGTTTTTTTATAGTAATTAAAAAAGGAAATAAAAAATATTGAAAAAAACACAAAAATATTCCTTATTATTAAAGGGCAATAAAATAAATCATAGAAAAAAAGAGTTCGTATCTTTAGTTTGAATCCAGGATAGTGCATGTTTTTTAAAAGAAGGAAAATTTTGAAAGTTTGGAATCAATGAAATATTATCAGTAAAAAAGAATTAATAGTCATATTGTACGTAAATAATAAATTTTAATAAAAAAAAAGCTCTGTTACTTTACAAACATCAACAGATGAAAGAATTGAAGGGATATAGATGTTCAAATATGGGCAGAATGGTGAATTATTTATCGTGTATGCAGACAATTGGTAGAATTCCGTATTAGATTTGGTAATGTATACTTTATGTTTTATAAAAAATAAAGTAGAATTATAATCCAATAATCTTGTTTTATTTTGGATACATTACCAAATTAGAATGGTGAATGTTACACAGTTTGTAAAATGGCCACTTAAACCAGCCAATGAGGTCATAAGCCCTGTAGATGTCTAGACTTCTAAATTACCTTCTCTAAAATGTTCATCATCTCTGTTGTAATATGTTAATATCTATGAATTTTTTAATACATATTTGTGAAACAATTTACTTGTAAGTTAGAATCTCTTTTCTTAGATTTCTCTTATGAGTATAAGCTCGCTATCTCTACTAAAGAACACGTATTGTTTTACATAATGTTTTTATTCGTGTCAACAATGCCCATATTCCTGCGTCGCTGGTGACAGGAAGGACCTTGGTTCTGACAGTTTTCAGTGTAATTCCGAAGGCCGCGCTGCAAACGATTTTCGCTCTTGCAAGCTGAATTGCAACGTTGAATACTGGAAGCATTGTTTCGCTGATTATAAAATCGAGCGACATTTCCTCGTGTGACGTCATACCCAAAAAAGGTGTAGCCTAATATGACCTACATTGAGTAAACCAAACCAATCTAACCTGTTCCGTTTGGGGTTTAATTCCCGATAAGGTTGATATTTAAAAAGGGGAAAACTCACCGTAAATAAGTAATAAAAATTGAAGTATGTATTTCACTAATTATAAGTAAATAGTGATTCTGCGGTGTAATGGCTCAGACGCTTGCCTCGTGCACGAAGAGTTACGGATTCGATTCCCGATGAGATCGCACATTTTTAAAATGCGATTGTTCTCAAGCCTGGGTGCTGAATGGGGAAGTTCAACCCTACCGAAAATTGGATAAAAAAACTGTTTTATTAAAAAAAAAAATACTTTGATTATTGAGTACATGAAAATAACATTTTTATATGTATAAATTGTATGTATTTATTTGATATGTAATGTATTTTCTTTACTAACTTTGTATACTATGTGGAAATCTGTTTTTAGTTCTGAGTTTATACACTATATCTGTTTGTTTACTATAAATATGTATTTAGAAGTGTTGATATCCAAATAAAATAAAACAAGTAGGTTAAAATAGGTATAGAATTGAAAAAAATATGATAAAAGTAGGTTTAATGCTGTCGGAATGCGATCCCTCAGGCGGATGTGTGGTAAAACAATGTACATATGTATGTAAAATGTCGAGATCCGTGAACTGTGTAAGGCTGAGACACGCATTATCGACAGAATCAAGAAAGGGGTGCTGCGTTGGTTTGGACATGTAGAGCGAATGGACAGCGAAAGGACGACTGAAAGGATCTACGTTGCGAATGTTGATGGATGCAGAAAACGAGGAAGACCAAGAAAGATATGGCATGGTCAAGTCCATCAAATACTTAAAGATGGACATGTCAAGAGTAGGAAAAGTCGGCGTGCGTGCTAAGAAGATGTATGAATGTAGAGGAAGCGAGGTCTATTTGCAAAGATAGAGTGATATGCCGTACTATCTTCTCTGACTACCCCTTCGAGGAAACGGCGTGATGATTTGTTTGTTTATAATTAGATCATTAAATTGTACAGCAAAGTATTTTGGAAATGTATGAAAAAAAAAAAAAAACAAACTTCTTTGAACGACGTCACTAGTTCATACGAATCAACCAATGATAAGAGCAATGTCATAGATTACCGATTTACGGTTAGTCAGCTGACCAATCAGCAAAACTCACGGATAAGAAGAGGAAGAGAACTTTGGACGTCACACGCGGAGTAATTAAAAAAAATATCATCATTCATTTTCCGCACCTAATGATGCATAGGGCACTCCATTGGTAAGATGATGAGTCCCACGCTTCACCAGAGACCAGGGGACTATGAAATATTTAATGTAAAAACACCTTTTTACTAAAATATTTTGTGTCAAACGTGTCGGGAATCGATCCCGAGACAGTAGGCAAACGCGCTGACGACTACACCACGAGGCCGACAAATTAAAAAAATATGATACTTTAAATAATCATTGCTCGGTGCATAAATATACCGTTTGCATGGTAGGCAAACGCATTAACCATTCGACTACGAGGCGGATATAAATAATAAATATGGATTTAAATTAATTATAAACATAAATACGTAGTGTTTAAAACTGTCTGAACATTTTGTTAATTATCTCTTTTTTTAGTCTTCTTTGTTTATTCTCAAATGTTAAAATAAAAAAAATATATATACTTTTAAGCGTCCTCGGCACGGGTAACCCCAGTTGGTCACATTATTTTTATTATTAATCATAGTTTATAATGAAAAAATAAAGGGATAAATAAATAAAATAAACACCAAAAATATAAGATAGGGGCATATCGGGAGACACCTGTGAGCCCTTAATTTAAAAATAATAATTAGTTCATTGATATAAAACGAATATAGTTAAACCCGGTGCAAGCCATCGACCCCGCGAGCCTATTGTGGCCACCATTTTGAATAGCTACTTTCATTTGTTGCGAATTACCTCCTAATTACCGAGTACAAGCATGATCGCCGTCTAATGTCATTACAGCCGCAATCTTAGCACATAACAATTACTCGCCTAACATGGCCGCCATGTTGTTATGATTCAGAGGTATGATCTACTTTGCCGTCAAACCTGAGCGGAATTTTCAACTAAAAGAGGTCTCGAGCGATGTTTTTATCCGTGTTTACAGATCTGTTTGTGAAATTGAATCAGAATCTTGACGAATATATATAGTTGGATAATTTATATAGCGCCATTTTTGAGAAAATCACCTCAAGGGCGCTGAACAATAAATATGCATCCCTGCACGTCTTGCAGCTACAGAGCGCATGGGCGGTAAGTAATCTAGCCCCCATTTACATTTTGTTTTAATTTGACAATGAAGTAAAGTGTTTGAATGATTATAAAATAAAAACATAAAAAAGTCTTGCAACCACTGAGCGCATGGACTGTTGAAATTCTAGACCCCATTTACAAAATTTATGGTTGATAAAGAGCTGAAACCTTAACTTAACTTCACAAACATCAACGGATGAAAGAATTGAAGGAATATAGATGTTCAAATATAGGCAGAATGGTGAATGTTTTGCAGTGTGTAAAGTGGCCACTTAAACCAGCCATTGACAGGTCATAAGCCCTGTAGATGCCTAGACTTCTATATTACCTTCTCTAAAATATTCTTCATCTCTGTTGTAATATGTTAATGTTATTTTTTATTTTTATTTATTTATTTATTTAACTTTTTGTACATAATGATTATTTGTACATTGGCGGGCTTATTGCCAAATGGCAATTTCTTCCAACCGACCAATAAAATAAAAGTTTTATTTTTATAATTCAAGTTACAGAACATATTCAATAGAAAAAAAAGATTAAAAATTTAAAGATATATAAAAATAGAAATAAACGTATTTGTTTATAATGTTAACAGCTCCCCAGAGAGTTAAATCCAGTCCTTGTCTACAAAAATTTGGACAAACTCAAAATATTGTAGGTATTTAATATTTTATGTATATAACAAAAAACATAAGATCACTTTCAGCAGCACTATTGTAATTTATCATTTATTTATTTTATTAGGTTAACAAACAAACAGTGTGTACACAAATATTGCCAATTTCTTTGTATATTATTGTAAGAAACTCATGCACACACTCAAAATTTCTATTACTTTTGACCTAAATTTACACACATTGTCACAAAAAAAATAAAAAAATGAGGGGTAGTGTTCCAGATAGTTAAATTTAGGTACTTTCGAGTCACAAATTAATACATTTTAAAATTGTTTTAATGGATCCATATACTTTGCACTATTTGAAAGATTCTGTTGTTCACTACTCGTGCAATATTTTGTTAAGAATGAGGTGTAAAACAAAGCAATGCATAGTGTTTGGTCAGTTCAATGCCTCTCAGGCCTGTTTATATAACACTAAGCTTCACTCTGTACGAAATATGCTGACGCAGGATATGATAAAGATTTATCAGAGAGACAACTTTTCACGTGTGACTCGCTCACAGGACGGTAGAAGCGCAAGAATTTGAAATAGGAAGGATTTGGGGCGGGAAAGGAATATTTACAGTCTTATATGAGTTGCCAGTATAGAAAATGAGTTTGTTGTAACTCCTAGGAGTAAAAAATAAATTGTATGATTTAATAAAAATATATAAAAAAAGTGAAATCAGTACCTAAACACATAGAATTATAATAGTCCAGAAACCGCGTGCTCACATTAAACTAAAGCCGACAAAACTATTCACAAATGAGTAGTTTTACGTTTTGGCCATTTGACTCTGTAGACGTCGCTTAGTACGCCACTGCCGAATTAAATTCAATTACGCCGTGTTGTGTTGTTTTTAAGTTGTTAAATACTGCTGGAATTAAAAGGAAATAGGGTAGGATCACATTTCATGTGTAAGTAGCAAAATCGCAACAGTAAAATTTGAATCGGGTTGTGGTCCCGTGGCTAGTGTCTCGGACTCACGGGCCGTGGTTCGAATCCCACTCTACCTCAACTTGATTCCCACTTTCTAATAGCGAGTTATTTACAACTCGTTGAAAATGGCCCTCATAATAAAATATGTGTAAATCATAAGAATGCAAATATTTATTTTTAAATTAAAAAAAATAATTTAAAAATATTTTTTGAAGAATTCGATACAAAAATATTCACGGTGCGAATGTTGATGGATGCAGAAAAAGAGAAAGACATGGCACGACCAAATCCAACAAATACTTGAATATGGACATGTTAAATGTCGGAATAATCGGCGCGCGTGCATGAGAAGATTTATGGCTGTAGAGGAAGCGAGATTTGTATGCAAAGATAAAGTGATGCGGCGTTTGTGTAAGTTTTGCGAACGCGCCAGCTCTAGTTCGACCAGTACCAACATTTGGACATACTCGAAGCACTGGCGAATATTTACACTCGAACTTATTATAGTCCTTAAAATAAAGCTTGATTAAAATGACAGCTGTCAAACTAATGGCAATAGTGATGGAAAATTACTCATTACTGATCATGTACCAAATCGATTTTATCAGTTTTTTCATGCAAATATGAAACTCTGTTTCCAAAAATTGATATGAAAACGCAAAAACAAGCCTATTATAGTGTGTTTAACACAATTATTCACCAAAAAATAAGACATTTATACTTTTTTCACGAACAACATCTAATAAATTATTTTTTATTCGATCAATTTACATTGATCAATTTGTCCCATCTCTTACATTTTAAACCTTGTAAGAACGTCGTTAATAATTAGGTTTATTTTAGTTTAAAAGCTGATTTATGTTGATTAATATGTCAAACATTGTATTAAAAAAGTAAATGAACACGCCAAATACAAATGATTTTTCGTGTGTCAATATAAATCACTCCTTAGACGTCACTACAAAGTTATGTCGTCACTTTTGCTGACAACTGTCATTCTAATCGAGCTATATTTTAAGGACTATAGTTTAACAAGATACACTATTTACCAATCGAAAGTTCAGTCACGATACAAAAAATGCCGTTAAATATTGCCTACTTGATATATTTGCCCGAGGTATTAACGAACAATAACAAAATATAATCGAAAGAATATTATAAATTAGGTTTAAGGAAAGCGTAACATTTGTAAATTAGAATTAGACGCCATTATAATTTAAATTGAATTTTGGATATTTCCATTCTTTCTCCCGCACGGAATCTAATTATTCAGTGACATTCTCGCGCGGACAGGACAACGGACCGAGACATTGTCAAATTAGCTAGAATATAATATATTACAGTGAAAGTACTCCCTCCACATACCCAAAAATAGTTAAAAAGACCTTGCGTCTTTCTATCGGTTTCGATCATCCTAAAAAACGAAGTTTTTTAGTCAATAAACGAGTTATATACAAACATATTACAACAGAGATGAAGAACATTTTAGAGAAGGTAATATAGAAGTCTAGGCATCTACAGGGCTTATGACCTGTCATTGGCTGGTTTAAGTGGCCAAATTACACAATGTGTAACATTCGCCATTCTGCCCATATTTGAACCTCTATATGCCTTGAATTCTTTCATCTGTTGATGTTTGTGAAGTTAAAGAGCTGAAACAAAGAACAAAATTAGACTTCCATTTAGGAAAAAGGCAAAGTCACAAAATTCAATTTTATTTATAGCAATTAAAAAGTATTACGAAATGGAAAAAAATATTTATGAAGAAAAAAACATATCAAAATTTAAAATAATGGTCAAGACATATGTGATAAACAATTTATAAATTAAATATATTTGCAATGTTGTTATTAGAACACACATAACAATATGTATATGTGTGCCCTACTTTAAGATTTAAATAAAAAATAAACCTTTATTTATTGCGGGTGAGATTCATCTAGTTGAATTGTTTAACCTACATACTAGGCAACGCCTGAAAATTTATATTTTTTTCATTCTCTGGACCAGGTTGATTTATCAACAATATTTTTAGTTTGTCATAATAAAAAGTTTTCAGGCGTTGCTTAGTATGTAGGTGAAATAATTTAATTAGATGAATCTCACCCGCATAAATAAAGGTTTCAGCTCTTTAACTTCACACACATCAACAGATGAAAGAATTAAAGGAATATAGATGTTCAAATATGGGCAGAATAGTAAATGTTACGCAGTGTGTAAAGTGGCCACTGAAACCAGCCATTGACAGGTCATAAGCCCTGTAGATGCCTAGACTTCTATATTACCTTCTCTAAAATGTTATTTATCTCTGTTGTAATATGTTAATGTTAACAGCTCCCCAGGGAGTTAAATCCAGTCCTTGTCTACAAAAATTTGGACAAACTCAAAATATTGTTGAGTAAAATAATATATCTGTTTGGATAATTTATATAGAGAGGAAAAACATTTTTGAGAATGGAATATGGGAGTCTAGGCATTTACAGGGCTTATGACCTGTCATTTGCTGGTTAGAGTAGCCACTTTACACATTGTGCAACATTCACCATTCTGCCTATGTTTAAAAATCTACATTTCCTCAACCCTTCCATCTCTTGACTTTTATTTATTTATATACGGCATTTCTGCCATTAACATATATGTGGTATGAAGAGTGCTTAAAAATAACAATATTTAAAAAATCGAGTATGAAATATTAATATACTCGTACTGTACACATTATAAATTACTTGAAATACATATATATTTTAAAGAAATTATACAATAACGAAATACATTAATCAATCAAATTATAACTATTCCAACCCAATTATAACTTTTGTGAAGTAAGGGAGCTGAAACCTTTATCACGCGGGTGAGATTCATCCGGCTGAACCAAATCACCTACTAGGCAACGCCTGAAAAAAAATTACACTTCTTATTTTACCCGGTAGTTAACGGGGTTGAGGAGATTTAGAATATCACCACAGAAGTGCGTAAGTGCATCTCTAAAATGTTGTTCATCTCTGTTGTAATGTATTTTCATTCTTACCAATACGATAAAAACAAACTCGCTCTAACAAATTAATATTTGCCTTTTCATTTCAATTTGGTTGTATCGCGCTCATAAAAAACAGCCGTTAAATGTCTGCGTGCAACCGACAGTGCCTTCGCTTAGAAATAATGCATTCTCCCATACTAAGTGCGCTTATTTTGCGTTACATCACTTTCTCGATTCGTTGGTTGTTCTGCCATTTCTTATAGAAATATTGTACGCCACTAATGTACACACAACACACAACACGGCCATGTATCGACTGTACACTCTCTCGACATATTAGCCATATCACTTGTGCGATGGATTTCATTTTAATTTTTGTTTATTCAGAAAAACAACAGAAATACAAAAGAATATATACAACATTATAAAAAAAACATCGAATAAAGCCAAATCAGTTTTCCACATAAATACAATTATAAAAATCCAGTTCAGTTAGATATTAACACATGTAGAAGTGCATGTGTGCGAGTTTTTGTGTGTGAGGATGCGCGGGTAAGTGAGTGGAGTGTGGTTTTGGTAGGTATGTGAATATGTGTGTGAGTGTATATGGGTGTGAGGGTGGGTTTATGGACAGGGTGAGTGTGTGTTTGATATGAATGAATATAAACAATTTATTTAAGGTGTATGCAGACAATTGGTAGAATTCCATATTTAATTTGGTAATGTATCCAAAATACACCAATGTAGAGTTTCAACAATAATTTTCAAAATAAACCTGTATAAATGAAATCAATATTTTTATTATTATTTTATTAATTTTAAAGTCATACCCTTAGAAATGTTTTTAAATAATGGAAGGTTTTTTCCCCAATATAACCAAAATATTCCTCTAATATACTCAGTATACCCTAATCGAATTTTAATTACTCTACTTATTTTGGCTTGTATAGAAATCCACGAACATAAAATAGCAATAATTTTTAGTATATAAGGAAACTTAGTAAATATTTCAGTTAGTTTGTTTGAAACTGTACTAACAAGACGAAACGTGTCACAATATACCCTTTGTATATTAAAAAAAATAAAGTAGAATTATAATCCAATAAACTTGTTTTATTTCGGATGCATCACCAAATTCTACCAATGAGGAAGTTCAGTGTCTTTTTTAATTTTTTTATTTGTTAATGGAATCACCAACCAAGCCAATTTTTTTTTTTTTTGTAGTTTTGTATTTCTGAAATAACTTCGCGTGTAACGTCAGAGGTTGTTCTATGACAGTTCTTCCGATTGGTTCGTTTACGGTGACCTAACCGGATATTCTTTAAAGCTCTTATATCATTGGATGGTTCATATGAACCAGTTACGTCATTCAAAGTAGTGTAGTTTTTATATATTATTTTTTTTAAAAATATTTGTATATTTTTTCGTACATTTTGAAGAAATTTTACCTTACAATTTAATGCTCTATTTTTTACCGCTCGCAAGAAAACATTTTTGTACCCAATTTCCCGTAGGGCTAAAGTTCCTCATTTTCTGCATACGCAATAAATATTGTTTTTATCAATGCAGGCCCTCTGTCACCTGCTAGTTTCTCTTGACTCCTATTTTATGGTGGGCTACTGTACTTACATAGAGAAAATGGAAGATTCAGTTTCTTTTGGTGATAAAGAGTCGATAAACACGCACGTATCGAGGCTCGTTATATGCTTTAAGCACGCCTTCTGTAGATAGTGAAATCGATATTTTACAAAGGTGGATATCTGAACAGAGACGAAGGATTTTTAATTAGATAGTCAAAGATAAATTAATACAATAAGCAAAACAGAAAATGTTTTTAAATTACATAAAAAATGGATATGTGTATCTGGAAACTGTGTTTACTAGGGATTGAAATACTGAGAAATATTTGAAAGGACGGTAAATGCCGGAAACAGGGTGAACGGTACATTCAAACTAAAGATTTTAAATCTTTTTTTCAGTGATATATTTTGTTACCCTTTAAAAATAAGGACATCGAAAATTCATATCAGCAATCTTATTAGCAAAGTGGCGACATTATCGAGTCTTTTTTTAAAAATCAAAAAATTTATTTCAAAAACGGAAAAATATTCTAATCTATGAAGCCTATGTAAAAACCAAATTATGTTATACGCAACTACTATGGGGTAAAGGATATGAAAATGACACAAACAGACTACAAAGACAACAAAATCAAATACTACAGTTATAGTCCTTAAAATGTAACATGATTAGAATGACAGCTGTCAGAAAAGGTGACTACATAACTTTGTAGTAACGTCAAAGGAGTTATTTATATTGACACACGAAAAATCATTTGTATCTGGCGTGATATTTTTTTTTTAATACAATTCTTGAAACATAAATCAACATTAATATATAAAATCAGCGTTAAAACTAAAATAAACCTAATTATTAACGACGTTCTTAAAAAGTTACATCAGTTTGCAAAAACGCTAGAGATGGGACTAATTGATCAATGTAAATTGATCGAATAAAAAAATAATTCATTTGATACTGTTCATGAAAAAAGTATAAATGTCTAATTTTTTGTTGAATAATTGTGTTAAACACTCTATAACAGGCTTGTTTTTGCGTTTATATACAAATTTTCGGAAACAGAGTTTCATGATTGCATGAAATAACTGATAAAATCGATTTGATCAGTGATCAGTAATTACCCATCACTGATGAAATAAGTTTGACAGCTGTCATTCAAATCAAGCTATATTTTAAGGAGTATAGTATATGACCTTCCCTATCTAACTGCAACCAGAGAACTTTTCAAACAAACTAAGCAATTAAATATAACTGAACTCTTTCAACTAGAATCATTAAAATTTATCCATCAATTAGCCACTAATGTAATTGTAGACGAAGAACTAAAACTTGTAAAAATTGTAGTCAACGTGGACATAATACGAGAATATCAGAAAAATATCATACACAACTTTCTAAAACAAGACAAGAACGGTCAAGACTAAAAAACCAGGGACTGAAAATATACAATAAACTACCGGACAAAAGTAAACAAAAGACTCAAACAAACTTTTCAAAAGATGTAAAAAATATTATTTTGAACAACGGAGTATAAATAAGTAATGTATACAGGGTGTTCTTTAAACCCTGTCACATTCGTAACCACGATGATCAGTATGGGCAAGAAGACATATTAGCATATTAAAATAAAAATTAGAACAAAGAAAATTTTTGAAAATAAAATATTTAAAAAAAAACACATGGTTGCTTCTTCTGCAGGGGAGAAGTGAGGGGAGCGCGGCGCAGTATCAGACTCCCCCCCTTTCCCTCCTCGTTTTACCCCTGCAGAAGTAAGCAACCATTGGCTTTTTTTTGATATTTTATTTTTTTAAATTTATTCGTTCTAAAAAAATATTTTTATGTGCCAATATGTCTTCTTGCTCATACTGATCATCGTGGTTTCGGATGTGACTGGTTTTAAAGAACACCCTGTATTTTATTTTTGTAAAATTATTGCAATAATCCGTAAGGGTTAGTAAATAAATTTTCAAATAAAAAAAATATTTTTATGTTTTTTTTTTCAATCAAGCTTAAAAACAGGAGAAAAAAGCTGGAGAGTAACCGAAAAACGATGTTTAAATATCTATTCTTTTACAATTCTTTGCCACTCATTATACTCTTAAACATTACATATATGTAAATGTAAATATTAAAATTAAATATTCATTTTATTTCTTATCGAAAATGTTTTTAGGCCTCGAGCATTCTAAACACAACGAAAAGGTCTTTAACCTGAAAATACATAGCTGATAAGTTAGCAAATATTTTCTTAGTATAAAAGAGTCTGATTGCGTTCTTGTTGTGTGTTGTCGCTGTATTGCCCAAGGCAGCAATGGGACATTGTTCTTAGGAACAATTAGAATTTGTTCTCACGTCAGTTACCTATAGAATTTTACTATTACTAGCGAGAAAATATATAATTATTATGAACTAACGTTGTAGAAACTCTAACGCCTATAAATTATTCTCTTAGATAAGAAATATTAAAAGATTACCGGCGAACCCGGCAGACGTTGTCCTGCCCGAACGCTAGCTTGCTTACTATTAGCTAGAAAAGAGACTTTCCGTGATAAGTAGTAGGTTCTTGTTTATGATTTAAATCCAAAACTAAAAATTATTAGTATTCAAATATTGAATCTAAGTAGGTACCTAGGTACTTGTTTATAGTTGAATTCCAAAAACTAAAATATTTCATTTTAAAATATAGAATTCTTTATGCAAATGTTGAACTCGGCTCTTCTCACCAACAGGGGTGCACTTTATATATGAATGTATTTGTCGGTTAATATTCTATCTTCGCAGTCTCAATCCTGGGGATTGGTTTGCAGCAAAGTCCCGCATCTCGTCCTCCATTGGTCTCTATTTTCTGCAGCACTCTTCAGCTCGACATGTGAGGCGCAGTTTAAATCTTCGCACACTCGCTCCAAATATTCCCGTCGGTGGCGCCCTCTATAATTTGTCCCCTCAGCAATTCCCTCTATGATGTCGTGCAGGAGACCCTCATGGCGCACAATGTGGCCGATCCATCGGGCTCGCCTCTCTGAGATGGATTTGATTAGGTGCCTACCTTCCTCGATTCTGCTGAGAACCTCGTCATTAGTGATGTGGTCTCTCCAGCAAATTCCTAATATTTTAATGTAGCACCTCATCTCGGAGGCTTCTGGTCTTTGTTTATCTCTTTCGGTAAGACACCATGTCTCACAACCGTACATCAATATGCTCCATACATATGTCTCGGCAAGTTGCTTGCGGAGTTTTAGATCGATATTATTTGACTCAAAAATCTTTGATTTTTTGTTAAACGTGAGCCTCGCTCGGTGCACGCGGCAGTCGACTTCTCTTTTTGTTCTCCCATCCCAGGTGATCCCGCTTCCAAGGTACACAATATTATTTGAACATATTTATATTTTAATATTATTTCAACATTGGCGGCCTCCGTGGTATTCTGTGATGTAATTCACCACTGTCATTGGGCCTCCCGGCCTGTTGTGGTGCAAATTGATAAATAATAAATAAAAATAAGTAATTACCAGAAATCTAGTAAAAAGAAGTAAATGGGAAGGTATTATAAGAAATGTAAGGAAATAATCTAATTTGTATCCGTAAAAAGCGAATGTTGTCTGTAAACAGTCAAAAACAAACATTTTTGAAAAAACTTGAAAAACCAACATCCTTCCATTTTTTTTGTACGCGCATTCTCGTCAAATACAACCCTGGTAGGTCGATGAAAAAAAGATGCTTCTAAATTTTTTTTTACGGATTCGATTGAAAATTTTAATATCTACGAACCCGCGTAGTGCAACGATCTACATTTCGTTGAAAACCGCATGTCAATCGGTTAAGCAGTTTAGAAGGAGATCAGTGACATCACACGTACAGAAAAATTATATATATAAAAATAAGAAATATTAAATAGTATCGCATATTTATTAAAGGCTGTTTACCCGAAGACAATACAATATTTTTTTGTCCCTGGACTCGACCCATATTCACGAGTAAACGGCAATTTCGTCGCTTTAGTTCGTTTTTGTCCGACAAACCATTTTTAACGAAATTTAGCTAAATGTACAGAAGTTCTGAGAGAGCCTTTATTTATAAAATTCCAACGAAAAAAACGTTTTCAAAACAAATGTTTAAGTGTTTTTTTTTTTAAACGAATTTAGTAAGAGGCTAAACTAGCTGTTCACAATGGAGTTCTAGTGCCAACTCTAATCTATGGGAGCGAAGTATAGAATTGGAAAAATAATTATGAAAGTAGGTTAAATGCTATCGAAATGCGATCCCTTTAGACGAATGTGTGGTAAAACGATGTATGAAAGGTGCGCAACTGTCGAGATCCTTGAACTGCAATGCTGAGACACGCATTATCGACAGAATCAAGAAAGGGGTGCTGCGTCGGTTCGGACATGTAGAGCGAATGGACGGCGAAAGAACGGCTAAATGGATCTACAATGCGAATGTTGATGGATGCGGAAATCGAGGAAGACCGAGAAAGACATGGCACGATCGAGTCCATCTAGTACTTGAAGATGGACATGTCAAGAGTAGGAATAGTCGGCGCGCGTGCATGAGAAGATGTATGGATGCAGAGGAAGCGAGGTATGTATGCAAAGACAGAATGATACGGCGTTCTATCCTGCTGCTGGTTTGTTTGTTCGGCGGAGATTTCAAAGTTTGCTTCTAACACGCTCCTATGTTTGCCTGGAAACGATCGAGAAACTCCGCGATCAACGCAGTGACCTATGCATCATTATGTTGATTCTCAATGTACTTTCTCCGCGCGGCCCGCCATTGGTGCGCGTGACGGAATGCGCAACTTTTGTCACGTCCCGAATTCAAACGGTCCAATAAGGCTCACTGACAAATTATTGCTATTTTAAAATATATTATTTCGTTAGCACGCGAACCTCGTTAATTTAGCATTTTTGAGAAGAAGACACAGACTTCTTGGCATTTACAGGGCTTATGGCCTGTCTTTGCTGGGTTAAGTGACAAGCTGTGTAACAGTCACTATAGTCATTAAAATGTAACATGGTTAGAATGACAGTTGTCAGAAAAAGTGACGACATAACTTTGTAGTAACGTCAAAGAAGTTATTTTATATTTATATTGACACGAAAAACCATTCGTATCTGGCGTGTTAATTTATTTTTTTATTACAATGCTTGAAACATAAATGAACATTAATATATAAAATCAGCTTTAAAACTAAAATAAACCCAATTATTAACAACGTTCTTACAAGGTTACGTCATTTTGCAAAAACGTTAGAGATGGGACAAATTGAACGAATAAAAAAATAATTCATTTGATGTTGTTCATGAAAAAAGTATAAATGTCTAATTTTTTGGTGAATAATTGTGTTAAACACGCTAAAATAGGCATGTTTTTGCGTTTTTTATATCAATTTTCAAAAACAGAGTTTCATGACTGCATGAAATAACTGATAAAATCGATTTGATCAGTGATCAGTAATTTCCCATCACTAATGAAATTAGTTTGACAGCTGTTAGCAGCTAATTGAGCTATATTTTAGGACTATAATCATGTCAAACAAAATAAAGTATAAAAACTGTGACACAATTGGATGCCCAATGAAAAAAAATGCCTAAGTCCAATTTTATCAGTTTTGAGTTGGCACCACTGCCGTATAGAGCATTTTGTGAACTATACATTCACCTAATTAATTTTTCAATGAAGAATATTTATATCGAATTTAGTATTTGAAAAATGATTTGAAAAATATTATAATTTATTTCAACAGAGAGGGAAAACATTATTGAGGAGGGAATATAGACATCTAGGCATTAACAGGGCTTATGACCTGTCATTGGCTGGTTTAAGTGGCCACTTTACTCACTGTGTAACATTCACCATTCTGCCCATGTTTAAACATTTACATTTCCTCAACTCTTCCATCTGTTGACTTTTGCGAAGTAAAGGAGCCGAAACCTTTATTATGTGGGTGAGATTCACCCGGCCGAACCAAATCACCTACTAGGCAACGCCAACGCTTAAAAACAATTTTCCAAATTTTATACTTCTTATTTTACCAGGTAGTCAAAACTAACCAAACTAAACTTCACGAAATGTGGATGTTTAAACAGAGGCAGAATGGTGAATGTTAAACAGTGTGTAAAGTGGCCACTTAAACCAGCCAATGACAGCTCATAAGCCCTGTACATGCCTAGACTCCCATATTCCCTTCTCAAAAATGTTTTCCCTGTCTGTTCCAACAAATTTAAAAATGAACAACTCCCTAGGGAGAAAATCTAGCCAGTCTGCAAGCATTTGGACACACTCAAAC
Organism: Micrasema longulum; assembly: GCF_059751315.1. Classification (NCBI taxonomy): domain Eukaryota; kingdom Metazoa; phylum Arthropoda; class Insecta; order Trichoptera; family Brachycentridae; genus Micrasema; species Micrasema longulum. The sequence goes on from NW_028278639.1 coordinate 39,310, forward strand.
ATTGTTAAAATATATTATTTCAATTCAGAAAAATCCCGAAGTCCTATAAATTTATTAGTCTAAGAGTTTTTTCCCTGAAAAAAAATTCCTTAGTCTTTTTAAATACTTTAAAAATCCCTAAGTCCTGACCTATGGTTTAAGTAAACTTTTTTACAAGCAATAATTTTGTAACTAAACATGTAAAAAAAAATATCTTAAAATAAAAAGAAAAATTTTAAAATACGTATTTTTAATTTTACGAAATTCTGTCATTCAACATTTCAGGAACAAAATAAACACTGAAACTTGAAAAATCTCAGAAATACAAAAAAGGACTTAGGCATTTTTTTTTTATTGGGCATCTAATTATTTTCATGCGTTGTCCTTAGAGTTCCTTCCTTATATGAGAAATTAGCCTGATGAATCTCACCCGCACAATAATTAAGGTCTCAGCTTTTTTACTTCACAAAAGTCAACGGATAGAAGAATAAAGGAATCTACAGATGTTTAAATATAGTTGTGGATTTTAAAACAGTTTTATTTGTTAATAGACTATTTAACTAACCCAAACATTTTTTTTTTCATTTTCATTTATCATATTATCAGCGTAACAATTTTTTGGAGTTTTGTATTTTTGAAATAACTCCGCGTGTGACGTCAGAGGTTCTCTCTCGCTTATTCTCTGTCAGTTCTGTCGATTGGTCTGTTTACGGTAAGCAAACCGGATATCTTTCATAGTTCTCTTATCATAAATTGATTCATATATTCATTTATTTTATTTATTTATTCTTTTTTTTTCACATATTAAACAATAAATAATAATAAAAATAATGTGACCTCACTGGGGTTACCCGTGCCGAGGACACTTAACAATATACTTTTATTGAAATATTTTAACATGTGAGAATAAACAAATATTAATATACACAGAAATAACAAAATTTTCAGACATTTTTAAACACTACGTATTTTTGTTTATATTTATTTATCTATATCCATATTATTTACATTAAAAAACGCACAATAAAAGAACAAAAACATAACATAAACTAAACATATAAACCAGTGACGTCGTTCAAAGAAGTTCGTTTTTTTAAAATAAAAATTTTATTAAAATATTTAATTTTTTTCGTACATTTCCAAGAAACTTTGCCGTATAATTTAATGCTCTAATTTTTACCGCGCGCAATCAAAAAAATTTTGTATCCAATTTCCCGTAGGGCTGAAGTTCCTCTTTTAAATTATTAATTTAAACTCTTTTATTCCCATCATTATATAAAATCATGATTTACAACCCCCGTTTGCACTTGTATATAACATAGATAAATGCGATATCTTCTAGGCCTCCGGCTGCATTCGCTCTGAGCTGAAAATGGGACGATGCATCAACAAATGAGGAACACCTCGGGGTGTCTCTTCATCACATGGACAGCTTTTGATTTCTGAGAGCTTGAAACGATAAAGATAGCTCATAAAACATCCGTGGCCTGTAAGGATCTGAGTCAGTTCGTAACCAACTTGCTGAGTTTTCTTGAAATCGAAAGCATTAAAGATTGTTGGAAAAAATATTTTAGTTACCTGTCCAGTAGTTTCACTTAAAGTGTGCGAGGATTTGAACTGAGCCATCGATACGAGCTGAAGAGGGCTGCAGACAATAGAGAACATTGGAGGACGAGATGCGAGACTTTGCTGCAAACCAATCCCCAGTAGCTCAATCACAAATAACTATCGACGTGCTAATAAGCGACCCGATAACAATTTCTCACCATGGTTGTTTATTTATCGTATTCGCGATCACAATGCAACATCCGTGAACACACAATATTAAATGTCAAAATATTGACGTTTCGCGACGTATAATCCTGCTGCGCAATCACATATTTCAATTTCACCGGTGTAAATATGGAAAATATCCCAAAACTGCAATTTTTAAAAATATTTTTATTGTTATCAAAAAACTTTTTCACTTTGTGGTATGACATGTTACACTTATATGTTTATAAATTAGTATAAACCACTTTAATTATGAGTTACACTTCAAGTTAAGCGTTAAGTGTATATATTTATTATTTATCACGCTATTTTTTGCATTTAACCAGCGGCAGCGGTTGGCAACCCGAATGTCAAGAAAATCAGTTTCCATAGTAATTGTAATTACAATTTTATTTGATTTTTTCATGATACTCCTTACTATTTTGCAAATGCAATATATTGTATTATTTTTTATAGTAACCGCCGATTTTTCGCCTATGAACTGTATTTATTTGCGAGGAAAACAAAAAACAAACCGACACGAGCGTTGACTAAGAGATTACACACGCGTTGACTTATGACTGCGATAACTTAAGCACGTTCATCATTGTTCATTGTGATCGCTCTAATGCTTAGCATGTTTTTAAGCACGGCGATAGTTATTTGTGATCGAGCTATCGGTTGATACTGCGAAGAAGAAGATGGATTTAAGTTCGTTTCGGTTTCGGCTGGAAATGTTCAGATCGGACGCTATAAATTTCACTCTCCGAGTTCTTAAATAATCAGTTGCTATATTGTTCACGATTAACTACGACTTATTTGCTAATGCCGCGCTAACGTTTCGAGACTAATAAGGAATCGCCGACTTTTCTTTTCTCGGACGTGACTGCCGGTCTGGTGGCGTAGTAGTTGAAGTCGCGGCATGGTAATTTGTCGGTTCGACGCCCGGCGCGTGCAAAAACCGCCGAATCATGGAGAAATTTTCGCCAATTTAATCTATCTTTTCTCCGATACTCGGAATGCGAAAAAACGTCAACAAAAACAATCGGAAGATCATTACTTTTTTATCTTAAAAATATATTTTTTTTTTTATTGAAATAAATAATAAACGACTAACTGAAATTTAACTTTTTTTTTTTGAGAAATTTTAGTTTGAATTTCTTTACGAGCTGTTTTGTAATGCAGACTGTTAAGATAAGTTAGAAGTTATTGAATAGAAAACAGATAGCTGCTTAACCGCCGATATGTACAAAAAAATAGATCCATATTATCCGCAGAAGCCGTATTCAGCGATCGAATTGCCTTATTAATGGGTGAATTCTGACTTGCATTTGTAAGGCTTTTGGGTGTGTAAAACATGGCATATTTTTAAAAACTGTATATAAGTTCTGTTCAGAAAATATCGGGATTTTTTTAATTTCGCCGGTTTGAAGACTCCGATTATATTTTTTTTAAATTATGTTGGTATACATGCACCTGAAGTCTGCTAAAGTTTTTAGCTGTATTCATTATTTACTTTGTCTGTGGCAGCCGCTAAGGTTAGACGTGTTTTTATGAACTCAACGATTTTCTATAAAGTTTATATTTGAAACACTAACTTTGTGGTTATTCATTATAATAAAATTTTGTTCTTAACCACAATTTTTTTTCCACCGACCGGTTTCAAAGCGAACAAGCTTCTTCGTAAAGGTTTACGTAACTAGCTCCTGTCTAGCTTAAAAATATTGATATCAAATTACCACCCTTGTAAGAAAAAAAGACTTGATTTATTGGGTCCACATGTAGTATTTTGTGAATATAATAAAAATAAAATGGGAATTAATTCATTAGTTACGTAAACCTTGACGAAGAAGCTTATTTGCTTTGAAACCTGTCGGTGGAAAAAAAAAATAGTGGTTAAAAACAAAGTTGTTTTATTTATTTTATTCGACGATTTTCGTTTGTTAAAAAAATGGATCAAAGAATTTGTATTAAATTTTGTATAAAAGATAAAATGAGGCTTAACAAACTGTGTGAAATGTTGACAAAGGCCTGTGGTGAGTCTGCTTTGAGTAAAACAAGCGTTTGCGAGTGGTATAAGCGTTTCCAAGATGGCCGTGAAGACGTTGAAGATGACGAACTGCCCGAATGCCCTAACACATCTGCCACAGACAAAGTAAACAATGAATATAGCTGAAAATTTAACCTTACTTCAGGGGCACGTATACCAACATAACAATTGACAATCGGACACTCCAAACCCGCGAAAATAAAAAAATTCCTGTTATTTTCTGAACACACAAAGAGTTTAAATAAATTAAATGAATAAATATTTTGGTATTTTTATAAATACGATATTCCTGAAACATCGTTATGCATCGATTTTTTTCACACATTCGTTTAAAATATCGCATTTCGTCAGTTATTTTTTATAACTTGAATCCTGTCGACATAAAATTGAGAATAGTCCAGAAGAAGCGTAGAATCATATTTGAATACATCGGACTGCGTCCAATAATTCCCCCACTTAGACACACTTTCGCCGCGCGCATACTTGAAGTCACCGCGTAATATTGCCAGATCGCGAAGAATATAATCATAACACAAATGTAAGGTAGAAAAAAACAATTTGTTAATTTTTCTAAAATTTTATTAAGAATAGTCTAGAAGGAGCGTAGAATCATATTTGAATACATTGCACTGTGTCTGAAAATCCCCCCACTTTGCTCCACTATCGCCGCGCGCATGAGTGAAGTCGCCGCGTAATTTTGCCAGATAGCGAAAAATATAACCATTACACAAATGTAAGATAATTATATTTAAAATAAAAAAGTTTTTTTTTATTTCTCTAAAATCTTATTGTACACTCGGAAACATTGATTGACACAACAGAGTAGATAAGTAAAGGGTAATTTAATAAGAGTAATTCAATTAATGAACTTTGAACTTAAAATATAAAACAAATTTTATTTTACTTAAAACGGATATTTTTATATCATGTTAAATAATATTTTATGTTTTAAAGATAATGTCGGTCAAATGTGCACCACGGCGTTGTTTAATCCGAGGTTCAATTTTCATTATTTCTCGTATTATATTAGCAAAGTCGGGTAAACAAATTTACTAGCCTGGCAACACTAACGATATTTCCATTTTGTTTCTTTGACAATCTGACAGATGGAAAAATAATTCATTTTTAAGGAATGCATTTGTGACATACACATTATGCATCCTGTTTCTTTAAAATCCTAGCAGTATTTCTACACTTTAAAAGGACACAACACGGCATGGTTAAATTCGAATCAGGAGTTGCGTTCTGAGCGACGTCTACAAAGAAACTAATGGGACAAAACGTAAACCTACTCATTTATGAGTAGTTTAGTCGTCTTCTGTTTGATGTGCGTATGCGCTTTCTGGGCTATTCTTAATTCTATGCCTGTCGACAACCGTCGGTTGATTCATAGCGTCCTTTTGTAATGCGGGTCCAGGAAGCTATTTCGCGGCTTATTGAATGTGGAGTTAGCGGTTTCGTCACCTGACGTCGAACAGTTGTGTGTTGAGGAAATGTGTCAAGGAAATATATTACGAATGTGGAGCTGTAGTATTTGAAAAGTAACTTTGTCAAGTGACGCTTCGTACAAGCATTAAAGAAACATGACGTAAATATGATTTGACATACCTCTTTGAATGTGTTCAAATAATATTTATAATTTACATTTACTATTATATTACTCGTATATTTTATTTTTCATTTCTTATTAATAAATTTAACTTTAAATTTATTTATTGATATATTATTTTAAATAGTTTTTGATTCATTAGGAAGATTGTTATAATTTTTTTACACCTTTGAAGACAAAGCTATTTTGACCATGACTTGTGTGGAATTTAGGAATTTTAATATTATGTTGGTATCTGAATGACTTATTCTTCTATTTTTCTGTTTTATATATTTGTATTATAGAATTTATTTTATAAAGAGTGTCTACTGTGTGAGTGAGCCTTAAATATTTTATGTAGACTTTCCGTATTGAATGTTGAGGGTTTCTTTAGAATAACTTTAATAATTGATCTTTGTACTATTTTAAGAGGGTTTTATATATTGGCGTATGAACCACCCCGTCCTACAATACCATATTGTTCTAGATATTAAAAAAAAAACGCTAATATGTCTACTTGCCCATACTGAGCATCGTGGTTTCGGATGTGACAGGGTTTAAAGAACATCCTGTATTTATAGTTTATCGAAAATTCGAAAATAAAAAATGCGTTTGGTGAACCGGCTCATAGCAGGCAAGCCAACGTTTGGGCAGGACAACGTCTGTCAGGTCCGCTAGTTTTTTAGATATCGTATTATCAGCGCTATGATTTTTTAAAGTTTCGTATTTCTGAAATAACTCCGCGTGTGACGTCAGAGGTTGTTCTCTGTTAGTTCTTACGATTGGTTCGATTGCGGTAAGCCAACCGGATATCCTTCACAGCTCCCATATCATTGGTCGGTTTATATGAACCAGTGACGTCGATCGAAATAGTGCGTTTTTATTATTTTTTTCGTACATTTTCAAGAAACTTTGCGGTATAATTCAATGCTCTAATTTTTACCGAGCCCAAGTAATTTTTTTTGTATCCAATTTCCCGTAGGACTGAAGTTCCTAATTATACTAACGGTTTAATTACCATTCACCATCCTTGAAAATTAATTTATAATTTAAGTAAAACAATCATTTGAATAAATGCTCCGGATTTTATTTTTGACTTTTTTGAGCTATTTATATATTCGTAATAAGGGTTGGTTTTTCGTTTTATCTCCACATGTGATTGGCTAAGAGGCCTAATCGTGCTCAAATCAAAATCGTGCCAAAATCACTACTCTAGTGCCACAATCTATGGAGAAAATACGTGAATGCGTGTTAATGAAGAAAAATCAGACCGCGTTTTACCTTGAGCCTTTTAAAATTATGACACTCAACTCATGCCCAACGCGAATTTAGTCATTCTTCAATCGCCAGCCGTGTTTTGATGTGAGCTGGACATTTAATTCCAAACCAAAATAAATTACGAAAATTACAAAATACATAATTTTAACTTTACATATTTCATTACATTACATATTTTATTTGTACGAATTATTCCCAACAAGCAAAAGTGCTGGTACGAGGGGATATAATACTAGCTCCCTCGGTATATTTGAAAATCTTAATGTAAAATCTATAAAACAACTTTATTTAAAAGCTTTGTTAATATACGCACGTAAACATAATTCTCTACCTTCCGTTGCAAATACAAGAATTACTAGATACTCACCCTGATGCTGCAAAAAATTAACATTAAATACAACCTTCCGTCAAAGAGGATTGGCCTACTACTCGGTTAAAGTGTACAATCTACTTCCATTATCCATAAGGACAATTAGTAAGTTCTCACAGTATAAAATTGCTATTAAGAAATGGATAGTGGAGGAGGGTTGCGCACGGATCGATGAGTGGATCAAGCCAAATCGGTAAAATATGTGTACTGTTTACGAAATTTGTTCTATTGGTCATGTTTTTTTATTATTTTAGTTTTTTATTGTTTATTATATTAATGATAATTAGAGCAGAATGCAAGGCTGAGTTAAGCATTATCGACAAAATTAAGAAAGGTCTTTTGCGATGGTTCGGTCATGTGGAGAGAATGAATGATGAAAGAACGGCTAAAAAGATTTATGATGCGAATGTGTCTGGTTGTAGAAGTCGAGGAAGGCCGAGAAAGACATGGCATGATCAAGTACAACAAATTCTTGAAAGTGGTCATGTGAAAAGTCGGAATAATCGACGTGCGTGCATGAGAAGATGTATGAATGTAAAGGAAGCAAAGGAAGTGTGCTAGGACAGAGTGGTGTGGCGTTCTATCTTCTCTAGGCAGAGGCACCCCTCCGGGGAAATGGCGTGATGGTTAGTTAGTAGTTAGTTAGTTAGTGATAATTAGGTTAATTGGATCAATGAAGTTTTTTTTATTGTTATTATTATGTTAACTTTGTTAAATAGCTAATCTTAGGCATGTTTCACATTTTGTAAAATGTTTCCCTCGGCACGGGACACCCCAGTGGGGGAACATTATTCTGTATAAAAAAAAGAATACAAAAAATGTAAAAGTATAAATAAATAAATAATACATTATAACACAATAATTTTAATAAAAGTCGATAAAAAAATATCACACATCACTCGTCACTCGCCACACGGGCTGTAAGAACTGTTTTATTTAGGTGTTTTTTAAGTACGAATATGTTTTGTATATTTTTTAGGTCATTGGAAAGTGAATTGTTAAAATTTATCGCTGTATACACAAAACTGTTTCTTTTTCTGTTAGTCCTAGGTTGTTCTCAAGTTAAATTATTTGACGCTCTTGTATTTATTTGATGTATATTGTAGTTAAAATTAAATTTAATATTTGTCTTTATTTTATTCTTTTTCATCTTAAATAAATTTTTTTCTTAAATATTTTTTTTTCTTAAATAATTTTTTTTCTGTGTAGATTAATTCCTCTAGTGTGAGCATTTTTGTTATTTTAAACAAATCTGTGGTTCTAGTATATTTATTAAAATCAAATGTTATTCATACTGCTTTATTCATAGTTCTTTGCAGCAAAGAAGACCTTCAATTCTTAGTAACAAAAGTCTACGAGGTATGCGAGAAAAGCGATTTGCTTATGAATGTTGATAAATCGAAAGTGATGGTTTTTGAAAGGGATGAAAATATAACTAAATGTGAGATCAGCGTGAACGGAGATATTCTGAATCAGGTAGAAGAATTTGTGTACCTGGGAAGTATGTTTACTACGGCCGGAAAGGCCGATAAAGATATTGAAAGGAGGGTGAGTGCCGGGAACAGGGTGAACGGTGCACTGAAATCTACTTTGGCAAACAAATGTTTATCGCAGGAGGCTAAACTAGCAGTTCACAACGGAGTTCTAGTTCCAACTCTAATGTATGGGAGCGAAGTATGGAATTGGAAAAATAATGATGAAAGTAGGTTGAATGCTGTCGAAATGCGATCCCTCAGGCGAATGTGTGGTAAAACGATGTATGATAGGTGCACAAATGTCGAGATCCGTGAAGTGTGTAAAGCTGAGACATGCATTATTGACAGAATTTCGAAAGGGGTGCTGCGTTGGTTTGGACATGTAGAGCGAATGGACAGCGAAAGAACGGCTAAAAGGATCTACGATGCAAATGTTGATGGAGTCAGAAAACGAGGAAGACCGAGAAAGACATGGCACGATCAAGTCCATCAAATACTTGAAGATGGACATGTCAAAAGTAGGAATAATCGGCGTGCGTGCATAAGAAGATGTATGAATGTAGAGGAAGCGAGGTATGTATGCCAAGATAGAGTGTTATGGCGTTCTATCCTCTCTGCCTACCCCTACGGGGAAACGGCGTGATGGTTTGTTGTTGTTGTTGTTGTTGTCTTTGTATTGATTCTTGCATCTGTTTACTACATTGCGACCATATTATTAATCCATACACGAAGTGTGGAAGTATAAAAGCATTGTAAATCATTAATTTTGTTCGTTTATCAAAGACTTCCGTTCTTCTCATTATTCCAATAATTGGACCCAGTTTTTTTATAACTGCTTTGATATGTTTTGTCCACGCTAATTTTTCATCCGCTTCCAAACCCAAGTACTTTACATTTTCTGTTTGTTTGATTTGCTCACCTTTAATTATTAGGTTAATTTTTATGGGGCGTTTGTTTTTTTGTTTTATTATCATATATTTCGTCTTATTTGTATTTATTGTAAATGAGTTATTATCTAACCAGTACATAACTTTATTCAGATCCTCATTGATGTTGTTTTGCAGTTATTATTGTTCACTATTACAATCTGACTTATTGTCTTTTAGCACCTGGTGCTCATCCAATAATCTACATCTCAACTTAAGTAAGTGCAAGGTTATGAGATTTTTTCGTCTGGAAAATCCAATCATATACGACTGCTCACCAAACGATGAAATATTATCATCTGTGTCTAGTATACGAGATTTGGGTATTATACTTGACACTAAACTTTCTTTTACACTTCATATTGAACATGTTATCAATAAATCCTTAAAACTTCTTGAATTTATTAACAGAAGCACAGCTGACTTCAAAAATATCAATACCCTTAAAAATCTCTTCTGTTCCCTAGTTCGCCCGCACCTAGGGTATTCCTCTTTTATCTGGTCTCCATATATATTATGATGTTCACATCAAGAATATTGAATCAGTTCAAAATCGACTTTTGAGAAAGATAGGCTGGAGGTTGGGCTTATCCAGAGACCTATATACGTATAATGAGTTAGAAACTACTTTGAATATATCTTCTCTTCAAGACCGTCGAAATAAATCCGACCTTATAGTCCTATTTAAAATTCTCAACTCACTCTTTGATGTGCCTGAACTACTGAGCTTAGTAAAATTAAATATCCCAACTAGAAACCTCAGACAAAACTTACTCTTCCATACCGATAACCATAGAACTAACTATGGTTTTCATTCCCCTATGCCCAGAATTCTCAGGTCTGCCAACAAACATACCAGTCTTGATTTCTTTGATAACAAGTTGTCTTCTTTCAAACGATCACTGAATCAAATTCAATTATAAACACCTCTCTCTCGCTTCTACTCCCACAAAGTCTACTATAAACCATCGAGTCTTTCTAATTTTGTTATAATAATTTTCTATGCATAAATGTGTCCATAAAAATGCCCATTGGGCGTATATATAAATAAATTATTAAACTCATTATTATTATAATTACCTTAATTATTGTAATATATAAGATTTATTTTTAAAAATATGAATCGACTGTCATGGCGGCGCTTTCCTCTGGAGTCTGGTCAGCCGGGGGTTATAGGTAGGTTACAGGATGGAAATAGCCACCGTAAGAAGCAACTCGCGGCACATAGAGGACTCCATTATCCAATAAGGACCAATTGATGACATTAGCCCATATCTCTGCTTGTCTACGTAACCTTCGTGCTAGGTACACGGTACACGCGTACTATAGTCCTTAACATATAGCTCGATTTAAATGACAGCTGCAAACTAGTGATGGGAAATCATTGATCACTGATCATGTACCGATCAAATCGATTTTATCAGTTTTTTCATGCAAACATGAGACTCTGTTATCGAAAACTGATTGATTTACCGATGCGAATGTTGATGGGTGCAGAAAACGGAGAAGACCAAGAAATGCATGGCACGACCAAATCCGGCAAATACTTAAAGATAGACATATGAAAAACGGGATAATCTTCGTGCGTGCATGAGAATATGTTTTGATTCCGCTTGTATTTTTTTATTTTGTTCAATGAACAAAAGATAAAATAAATACGTATGCTGTTACTATAAAATAAATATGAATAATAGGCATTTTGTAATTCCATCATGACAATTAATTAATGCATAATCCATGGCGTACTGTGATATAATAGCGAGGTTTTACTGTGCCATAGATCTTTCTATACGCCCATGGCCTCGATAGGACGCGGCGTCCATGTTAGCTATTCCGAGCATGCTCTGCGAGCCATAATGATCATATTTAATGCAGAAATTACTACAAAATGAGCGATGCTTTGACAGTTCGCGTCAGGCTTCTACGCGTGAATTCCATCGGACGAAGATGTTGTGCAAAATATCGTATTCGGAGCTCGGGTTTCAATTTCGTGTAGCCGAACACAACTTTAATCTACGATGTATTGACTGGACGTTTAGATACCCCGACTCTAGTCCAAAATAAACCATAGTTTGCGGACGATAAGACGCATCGGACCATAAGAAAATGTAATTTTGAACCCGCATTTTCTGTTGTCTGCGGATGACTTAAAACTATTCTTAAAGGTGACAACTTCTGACGATTTTCGGCTTCTCCAAGCGGATATATCTAATATATCTGAATGGGGAAGGCGAAACAAACTTAGGTTTAATGTTTCCAAATGTTCGGTCACGTCCTTCACTAGGGCCCAAAAACCTCTATTTTTTCCCTAACAAAATGAATGACCAGAATCTGATACGAACATCGAATGTTAAGGATCTGGGCGTTAGATTTGTGAGCACCCTGACATTTCATGAACACATATAGACAATCAGTGGCAATGCATTGAAGATGTTAGGATTTGTTCTACGTACAGCCAGGGATTTCAAAAATGCCCGCGTACTGAGAACTATTTACAACTCCTCGGTTCGAAGTAGACTCGATGATTTAGGGACCACATGAACTGAAGTACTCTATTATGATAGACAAAATCCAAAAGAAGTTTCTGAGATATCTCTACATGAGAGAGTGCAGGTATTATCCTCGGCTCTACCCGACCGAGTTCCTCCAGGGTATGCTCGGCTACAACAGTTTAGAGACTAGAGGCAATGTGTATTTGACTGCACATTTTTATCCATTGTTGCGTATGGCCTATAATCCTGAGATTATGATGAGCATCGGTTTGTATGTTCCTGATAATTACCTAAGACAGCGTCAGCATAGATTGTTTCATATTCCGATGTACAGGAGCACTCTGCCGTTGGAAGGGCTACCGCTGTGCTGAACAACGTCGCTCTGGATGTTAATCTGTTCCATGTATCCGAAGGGGTTTGCCGGAGCAGGATTCTCCTACTATTTTGACAAGAGTCTCTTTATGTATTTTTATAATATGTACGTCTTAAAGTTTTAGTTTGTAATTTATGCATTATTTTAAATAAATGAATTGAAAAGACGCGCCCCAATTTCCGGTTGTATTTTCAGAGCAAAAAAGTTCGTCTTTTGATCCGAAAAATACGATTGACTACCGTATTCGTCACACATCAAACTTTTTAATCCATGTATCACCCGTTCGTACGAACTATGCCCAGAACTCTCTACTTGTACGTATAGGGGTCATAATCCATTGATCGATGACACACACGTGCAATATAGATAATAAGCTAAAATTGACATCACATTTTGAGTACATCAACAACAAAATTTCTTAAAAGGTAGGATTTTTAAAAGAATCAGGAAAACTCTCAGTTTAAATACAAGTAATCTCATTTTTAAAGCAAATATTTTGCCGCATTTCTATTATTGTTTTAGGGTTCATTCTCTGAGCCCCGAAAATCAATATAATTTCATGCAGAAAGCTCAGAATAGGGGGATGAGGACAATATTGAGTGATTCAATGACATATCATAAGCCCTGTAAATGACTAGACTTCCATATTCCCTTCTCAAAAATGTTTTCCTGTTGCAAAAAATTCAGATATAATAAAAAGAATTGAATCGACGTTCGCGTATTGTCAAACCTTATTTTATTGTTGTCATTATTTCGTATTTACTGCATTTTGTGGTTACCTACCGTATTGTATAGGACTCGTCGCACATTATTCATTCGATGTGTATCAGTTAAATTTAAAAAAAAAAATGCTTTTTTTTTTCAGAATACGGTTTTGAAATTTAACATACTTAAAAAAAAAAAAAAAAACAATTTATATCATTTCGTCATTTGAATTTTAACAAAAAGGTTACTTAGTTTTTACTAAGCTCTTTATTGTACCATTTTTAATACAATTTACAAGTTTTAAGCAAATATATTATTTTCATACTTACGTACCCATACACACGCACCCTCTCCCTCATTCATTCCCACACGCACATGTATCCCCTCTCTCATTCATTCACGCATACACACATTCACATACACATGAATACAAACGTCACACAAATACAATTACTAAACTTCTTTTCTTACATATTATGTGTCATTATATTTACAGTGGATTTTTTTAATTGGCTTTAGTATTGTTAAGATTTTTCTAATTATTTTGTTTATGTAATAGCTGTAAAAATCTCAAATAAAATAAAATAAAATAAATAAATAAAATAAAATAAAAGAACATTTTCTAATACTGAGTTATATGCGACTCAATAAAAATGGCCTAAAAATACAAATTTTCGGGTAAATATTAAGAACGAAAATATTTCCTTTTTTAATAATAAAAAGGTCCGTACGCAAAGTCTTAGTGGCGTGGCGTTCTATCCTCTGCCGACCCCTACGGCCAAACGGTGTAATGGTTAGTTTGTTGAATTATTTTGTAATATTTTCACAATAACCGCCAGTTTCCTGCGAAACAGTAATGTTTGAAATCTGCGAGTTTCGGCCTCAGGACCACTCAACTGTGAAGACAATCGCGCCCAACAAGCGACCTTATCCCCGAGTTAATTAGGCACAATATCGCGTGCAGTCGGCTCGGACACGGAAATTAGCGCCATTTTTTTCTCATTAGCGCGCTAAGCGAAAGAGCGCCGCTTGCTATTGCGAAATTTCGTTCCAGGATTTTAAAGACATTTAAAAAAATCTGGAAAACTAACAAATACAGGCAACACTCGCACAGACTCATGCAAAACACAATATGTCAGGGTCATTGATCCTTTATAACCGTCAATCATATACGACTACTCACTGAACGATGAAATATTATCATCTGTGTCTAGTATACGAGATTTCGGTATTATACTTGACACTAAAATTTCTTTAACAATTCATATGAAACATGTTATCAATAAATCCTTAAAACTTCTTGGATTTATTAACAGAAGCACAACTGACTTCAAAAATATCAATACCCTTAAAGCTCTCTTCTGTTCCCTAGTTCGCCCGCACCTGGAGTATTCCTCTTTTATCTGGTCTCCATATTATGATGTTCACATCAAGAATATTGAATCAGTTCAAAATCGATTTTTGAGAAAGATACGCTGAAGGTTGGGCTTATCCGGAGACCAATATACGTATAATGAGTTAGAAACTAGCTTAAATATATCTTCTCTTTAAGACCGTCGAAATAAATTCGACCTTCTAGTCCTGTTTAAAATTTTCAACTCACTCTTTGATGCGCCTGAACTACTAAGCTCGATAAAATTAAATATCCCAACTAGAAACCTCCGACAAAACTTACTCTTTCATACCGATAACTATAGAACTAACTATGGTTTTCATTCCCCTATGCCCAGAATTCTTAAGTCTGCCAACAAACATACCAGTCTTGATTTCTTTGATAACAAGTCGTCTTCTTTCAAACGATCACTGAACTAAATTCAATTATAAACACCTATCTCCCGCTTCCACTCCCACCAAGTCTACTATATACCATTGTGTCTTTCTTCCTTTATAATAATTTTCTAAGTATAAATATGTCCTTATAAATGCCTATTGGGCGTATATATAAATAAATTAAATAAACAGGATTCGAGTAACTTAAAAAACAATAACGATACAAAAAAAATATTAGAAAAAAACTTTGATGTCTCGAAAAAATTAAAGCGAACTGCAGTTTCATCCACAGAAAACGTTCTAATATTGTAATATTTGTCCTTATGAATTGTATAAATGGACAATGTCCGTAAATAAATAAATAAATGAAATAAAATAAAAATCCCCTATATCTATACATGCGAGATTTATATCATTACGAAGCCGGCTCAACCGTTACTTGTTTTCAGGAAAATATAGGTGTAGATAAAAAAAAGGAATATTATTTTTTTATGTTGTAACACTTCTTCCGAAGTGTTAACATTGTCCATTAAGGCGCATGCGCACTATGCTATCTCAAACGTTAATGATCTGACTACCCGTAACTATATCGAAAACTAGACTGTTCTGTCTCAAGTGTGAAACTCGCTATAATCGTATTATCAGCGCTATGATTTTTTTAAGTTTTTAATTTTTTTAATTACTCCGCGTGTGCGTCTCAAGTTCTTTTCCCCTTCTTCTAGGTGGGTTCTGCTAATGACTCAGTTGACTTACTGTAAACCGAAAATCTATCACAACTCTCTTATCATTGGTTGATTCGAAAGAACTAGTGACGTCGTTTAAACTAGTTCGTTTTTATTAAAATCATTTTATTATTTTTTTCGTACATTTTAAAGAAATTTCGGTGTACAATTTAATGCTCTTATTTTTTGTATACAATTTTCAGTAGGCCTGAACTTCCTAATCGTTTAAAAAAATTCACTGCATAAAACTTTTCATTTAGTAATTTCATCACCCTAACTTGTAAAACTCATAAATCCACAAATGATCAAAAATTATGTTTTGGCGTTTTCTGTTAGGTCTTCAAAAATCTATAAGTATGTCATCATCATTCCGTGTCCGCTCTCTAGTCGGAGCATATGGTGTCCACGAAGCTCCTTCAAGCATCTCAGTCGGCTGCCAGCTCCTGTGCATTCTCCCAAGTCAGGTTCTCGTTCCGTAGTTCCGATATTTTTTTATTTAAAATTTTATTTATAAACCCTTATGGATTACATACATTGAACAACAAAAAAATATTTGAAAAAATCATATTCTACTGTAAATGATAATATTTTTAGCATCTTTTGTGAAGATTTTCTGAGTCTTTTGTTTAGTTTTGTCTTGTCTTGTAGTTTATTGTATAATTTCAGTCCCTGGTTTGTTATAAACTGCCGACGAACACTCGGCATCGGACGTCCAGGTCGTCGAGAAAAATAAGTTTGGGATTTATGAGTTTCCCAAGTTAGGCCGACGCGACGATATGATGAATCATAAAGTGCATTAAATTTAGCAAGTTCAATGAGCTGTTACACAATTGCGAACGCTAATTAATGTAATCATGATCTCACGACGCTAATGCTAATTATTCTACCGTTGCTCGCCGCATTACGTCAGATGGTCCGCGGTCCCGTAGCCAGTCAAGTACATAACTGAATGCAAGGGATAATCGCCTCTGTTGCGATGCGCTTTATCGGCCATAATGGCCCGAGGATTATAGAGCGGTTGTTGTATCGCGTGGCCGCGCTTCCGTTCTATGCACAAGCTGATACGAAATAATTAACATGCTATTGAAATTAGTTGTAAAATTCCAGTTTTAATGGTAATTTTGCCACGACTATACATCCCGTGTCCGGGCTGAAGATGAATACAATGCTGTGTGTAAAATAGTGTTTTCTACTCGATGGCATCTCTCAGCCAGCGTTCGAAACCATCTTGATATTTATTTTATTTTAATTATTTTTTTTAGACGTACAGGTGAAATGTTGATACATAGAGAATATCAAAAATATATGTCATTGGCGAATCGTCCAAATAAGCGATCATGCACAGCTTACCATGATATTTGACTTTCGATAATATTGTTTTATAGTAACTATGTTTATAGGAAAATAAATAAAATAATTGTGATTTGTTACAAATTACCACCACCGTTCGGCCCTTTTCACACGTGGCACGCCAATCCACCCGGCCCGGTAACTTTACCGGGTACACCCTACAAACGCATACAAAATGTGTCACCTTTTGTAGGGCGCATTCGGTAAAATTACCGGGCCGGGTGGATTGGCTGGCATGTGTGAAAAGGGCCATTGCGTATTGCTACGTTGGTCAAATACGCTTTAGAAGGAATGCTTGTCCAAAAAATTAAATATTAACTTCGTTTTTAAATAACAACAAAATATATACAAGGTGTTCTTTAAACCCTGTCACATCCGAAAGCACGATGATCAGTATGGGCAAGAAGACATATTGGCATATTAAAAAAAATATTTAGAACAAAGATTTTTTTTTTAAATAAAATATTTCATAAAAACAAATAGTTCCTTACTTCTGCAGGGGAGTGCGGTGCAGTATCAGACTCCCCCCTCCCCCTCCTCGTTTCTCCCCTGCAGAAGTAAGCAACTATTTGCTTTTTTTGAAATTTTATTCCTTCTAAAAAAATATTTTAATGTGCCAATATGTCTTCTTGATCATACTGACCATCGTAGTTTCGGATGTGACAGGGTTTAATGAACACCCTGTATTTTTTATAATAAAAAATAGTTTTTGTTAAAAAAATACTAGGATTTTTTTTAAAGTTCGCCATGAGCAATAGCCCTTTGAAGTTTTGTGGTCTGGCCCTGAAACTTTAATATAATTTTTTTTTTAAGATATAAAAATTGACTAAATATCTACAATGTTCTATGAAGAGAGGGTGGAAGGAAAGGTAAAGATGAAAGGAAAATGGGGAGAAAGGAAAAACACGTTTTTTTTGCTTAAAACACTTTTTTTACTCGGTACTGTGTGGAACATATCCCTCGTGTAAAAAAGGTTTATTTATTTATATGCCCAATGGGCATTTTTAGGGACATGTTTATACATAGAAAATTATTATAAAGGAAAGTAGAAAGACGCAATGGTATATAGTAGACTCGGTGGGAGTGGAAGCGGGAGAGATATGTTTATAATTGAATTTGATTCAGTGATCGTTTGAAAGAAGACAACTTGTTATCAAAGAAACCAAGACTGGTATGTTTGTTGGCAGACCTGAGAATTCTGGGCTTAGGGAAATGGAAACCATAGTCAGTTCTATGGTTATCGGTATGAAAGAGTCAGTTTTGTCTGAGGTTTCTAGTTGGGATATGTCTGTGATAGGTGACCCAGATTCGCTGCGTTTAGTTTAACCACCAGTGCCCTATGC
This sequence comes from Micrasema longulum, assembly GCF_059751315.1. Classification (NCBI taxonomy): domain Eukaryota; kingdom Metazoa; phylum Arthropoda; class Insecta; order Trichoptera; family Brachycentridae; genus Micrasema; species Micrasema longulum. Next base: position 57,483 of record NW_028278639.1, read on the forward strand.
GCCATCAGTTGCGAATGACAGTTTGATGATTGCTGACGATGTTTTTTTTCTGTTTCAGATAGAGATGTCGACGCTGCTGTTTTGGCAGGGGCGCGGTGGGCGTAACGGCACCACCGGCGCGGGGTCCCCGGCCCCCGGCGGCGGGAGCAGGACCTGGCTGCACGCCCCGGATCTTCTGCTCAAGGGACACGTCGCGTACCTGGTCAAGGTGACTATTACCCTCATATTATCTCTCATTATCATAATCATCATCAGCCGTCTCTTGTCCAATGGTGAACATAGGTCTCCCCCTTTAGTCTCCATATCTCCCTATCCTGAGCCAACCGCATCCAACCACTTCCTGCAACTCGTCTTATGTCATCACATTACCTTGTCTGAGGCCTGCCGACACGTCTTCTACCACCCGTTCTGGGTCGCCATTTCAGGACTTTTTTGGTCCAGCTAGAGTCTGTGATTCTTCCTATATGACCAGCCCAGCTCCATTTCTGGTTGGCAGCCCTATGGACCACATCGGTGACGTATGTTCTCGCTCTAATCCATGTATTGGTTTTTCTGTCTCCCAACGAAATACCCAGCATTCTCCTTTCCATGGCTCTCTGTGTCACTGATAATTTGTTCTCTCTAAACGCTGAAAAACGTACCGTCCTCACATAGGCAAAAACAACCCCATGTGTACTTATCTTTTGGGTGGTGTCCAACTCAAACCCGTAAGTAAAGCATCAAAAAGATCTAGGCATAATCATGTCAATAGATTTAAAATATTTTTACTTTTGAGAATAAACAAAGAAGACTAATTTAATAAACAGAGATAATTAACAAAATGTTCAGAAAGTTTTAAACACTACGTATTTATTTACATCTATATTATTTATATTACAAAACGCACAATGAAAATAACAAAAACTACATTTTTTATTATATTCATATATATATTATATAGGATGTTCTTTAAACCTTGTCACATCCGAAACCACGATGATCAGTATGGGCAAGAAGACATATTAGCATATTAAAAAAAACAAATGGTTGCTGACTTCTGCAGGGGGGAAGTGAGGGGGGCGTGGCCGCGTGGTTGACAGTGTATCAGACTTCTCCCTCCCCCCTCCTCGTTTCTCCCCTGCAGAAGTAAGCAACCATTTGTTTTTTTTAAATATTTTATATTTGTAAATTATGCCAATATATCTTCTTGCTCATACTGATCATCGTGGTTTCGGATGTGACAGGGTTTAAAGAACACCTGTACATGTATTCTAAATAAGTATTTTTCTAACTTCTTCTAATTTTAAGGCTATTTTAATGCAACCTATACGAAAAAATGTACTCCGGTTCTCCACTGCAATATATGTATGTAAATATTATTATGTATCCTTGTATATTTTCTACTAATATGTAATGATTTTTATTTTTTGCTCCTTTCTTTGTGTAAAATGCATTTCTGTCTTCATATTTTAAAATGGACTTCTGTTCTTTCCACTTTTATACTAATATGTAAAGATGATATTTTTGACATTTTTCTTTTTCTTCTAAAAATCATTTATATATTTTTTGCTACTTCTTTGTAAAACACGTATCAGTCTTTATTTGTATAAACGTACATATGTAAAAACATGTAAATGCCTAAAAGACGTTTAAATAAATAAATAAATATAGGCCCTAGCACTGAGCCTTGGGGTACTCCTAAATTATTTTCTATCGGATCTGAAATAATATTTTTAACTTTCGTTTTTTGATATCTGTTATTTAAGTAGATTTAAAACCAATTTAAGGCATTTCCTCTCATTCCAATTAATTAAAATATTTCTAATATTCTTGTTCGATCAATAGTCTCAAATGCTCTGTTAAAGCCTAGAAAAACTGGTAATACATATTTATTTTTGTCGATTTCTTCTTTCCAGTCATCAATTATTGTATTAAGAGCTGTTATGTCAGTTTATAGTTCAAAACAACTCCTAAATCTCTGATAGACATAACTACATCAATTTTGTAGCTTTCATTCTTATCTTCTTCCGCATTCACACGTCTTGTCATGCACGCCCTTCGGTCGCGTCCAGACACCAAACGAAAGTTCTAACACGACAATGCAACACTCGTTGCGCATTCAACCCTGTCGATGTTATTAAATGTCGTCGTGCAAATTTCGCGGAAATACTCGTATCATTGATACCGTGGACGCCCATTACGCCTACATCTGCGTATCAAAACGCAACTGATAAACACACTAATGTGAAATGACAATATTTGTAAACACGCTGGATTATCGTTCCTCTAACTGTATCCGGTGGTACAAAGGACCAAACGCGATTTTATGGTGCCCGGTAATTTCAGTAAAGGAAATTTTTTGAACATCCATATTTCTTCAACTCTTCCATTTGTTGATTTTAGTGAAGTTAGATGTTCAAGCATAGGCAAAATGGTGAATGTTACACAGTGTGTAAAGTGGCCACTTAAACCAGCCAATAACAGGTCATAAGCCCTGCAAATGCCTAGACTTCCATTTTCCCTTATTTAAGGTATTCTCCATCCCTGTTGTTATTTGTCAATATTAATATATAAAATCAGCTTTAAAACTAAAAAAAAAACTAAAAAAAACCTAATTATTAACGACGTTCTTACAAGGTTACATCATTTTGCAAAAACGTTAGAGATGGGACAAAATTGATGAATGTACATTGATCGAATAAAAAAATAATTCGTTTGATGTTGTTCATGAAAAAAGTAAAAATGTCTTATTTTTGGTGAATAATTTTCTTAAACACACTATAAAAGGCTTGTTTTTTCGTTTTTTATATCAATTTTCGAAAACAGAGTTTCATGATTGCATGAAATAACTGATAAAATCGATTTGATCAGTGATCAGTAATTTCCCACCACTAATGAAATAAGTTTGACAGCTGTCATTCTAATCAAGCTATATTTTAAGGACTATAGGTACTAATATTGTTAATGGATCGGCATTCACTTCGTAACACTTCATCATAAATTACTATGAAAATAAAACTTTGTTATTAATGTTACACAATTTTTATTATTTTACAAGAACACTCACTGATCATGTTTTCATATCTGTAGTTTAGATAGCTTTCCATTTATATGCTAACACCTTAGATAAGGGGGAAAAACCCTCCTGCTCTAAGTTTCACTGATTAATTTTTTGTTTTTAATTCTAGGACATTGTGAACAATACTCTGTGTTTACTATATTAGTTTTATATCGCCCGTCGATGGGAGGAGTGCTCTCCTGAAAATATAGTAGTGTTCTTGTAAAATAATAAAAATTGTGTAACACTAAAAACAAAGTTTTATTTTCATGAAAACTTATTTTGCATTACTATTATTTTTTTAAAAATATATTCAAATAAATATACATATTACACTCTTTGTATGAATGATTGTTTCGCCAATGTAGTTTTAAATTTACTTTGATTCTTCACCAGGAACCAGGACATAGGAAAAAAGCCCTTTCATAAGGTGTTATAAAAAGGGCTTTTTTCCTATGTCCTTTCAATTTCTTTTCTTCAACGCTTTCATCTGTTGATGTTTGCGAAGTTAAAGAGCTGAAACCTTTATTTATGCGGGTGAGATTCATCTAATTGAATTATTTCACCTACATACTAGGCAACGCCTGAAAATGTTATTTTTTCAATTTCTATACTTCTTCATAGACCAGGTGGATTTATCAACAATATTTTGAGTTTGTCCAAATTTTTGTAGACAAGGACTGGATTAAACTCTCTGGGGAGCTGTTTATATTAACATATTACAACAATGTTCTTCTCTTAAACGTTCTTCAACTCTGTTGTAATATGTTAATACTATATTATTGTCGACTGTTTGTTTCTTCAAAATAAATAAATAAATATGGTATTATTTTCTATAGTAAACGCCGATTTTTCGCCAATGAACTGTATTTATTTACGAGGAAAACAAAAAACAAACCGACACGAGCGTTGACTTAGAGATTACACACGCGTTGACTTATGACCGCGATAACTTAAGCATGTTCATTATTGTTTATTGTGATCGCTCAAATGCTAAACATGTTTTTAAGCACGTCGATAGTTATTTGTGATTAAGCTACAGATCGTTCTCAATCTCGCGTTTATTTCAATTTTCTTGAGAAGGTTGTTATTTGAAATTGTTATCTGCTCTGTGGTCTGTGCTGAATTCCCGCTTATTGCAATAATACGGGGCGTATCTCGCCGATTTTTTGTGCATCTCCGTATTGACCTGTTAACCTTTCTAATCGCAAGTCTCTATCTGCATACTCGCGTCTCGCGTCTTGCGTCTTACGTCTTGCACTCTACACGCGCGCCTTATGGCGCAAGAAAGAATTCCCAGCGTGCAACGTGACGTTTTCCTATTTTACTAGGTGTTACGTTGTGGAAAATTTATTTCAATAAATAATAATAATGGTTTATTAACAAAATTAAACTTAAAGTAAAACGAATTAGAAAATGTATATACACATTTATTAGATCAAGGAATATTTTAAAAATCAATCATTTAAAAATAGCTTATTACTCCATTGCACAATCTTTGTTACAATATGGTATTGTAGGATGGGGTGATGCATATGCCAATATATTAAACCCTCTTAAAATAGTTCAAAGATTAATTATTAAAGTAATTTTAAAGAAACCCTCAACATTCAATACGAAAATTCTATCAAGTTCATACAGCACACTATTTATAAAAAAAAAATCCATTATACAAATTTATACAGAAGAAAAAATAAAAGAATTTGAGATGAATAAGTCACTCAGATACCAACATAATATTAAAATTCCTAAATTCCATACAAACGTGTTAGGAATTATTATTTATATCACTACAGAGATGGGTAGAATTTTTGTTTCAAGATTATGGATATTCGAGCGTTTACAGGGCTTATGACCTGTCATAGGTTGGGTTCATAAATAAATAAAATGTGTGTATAAATATATATACATACCAAAAATAATATTGTGTTAGGAATTATTAATATTCAAATATTTAAGTAGGTACCTAGTACCTAGGTACTTGTTTATGGTTGAATTCCAAAAGATAAAATAAATGTTTTTTTAAATAGGGAATTCTTTAGTAAATAACACAATTTAGAATTTAGACAGTTAATGCAACTTTGTATAAATGTATAATTTTACGCAGGTAAATATACCCATTCAATACGGAAAGTCTATTTAAAATATTTAAGATTCATACAGTAGACACTCATTATAAAATAAATTCCATTTTACAAATTTATAAAGAAGAAAAAATAAAAGAATTTGAGATGAATAAGTCACTCAGATACCAAAATAATATTAAAATTCCTAAATTCCATATAAGTCATAGTCAAAATAGCTTTGTATTCAAAGGTGTAAAAAATTATAATAATCTTCCCAATGAACTGAAAACTATTAAAAATAATATCAATAAATAAATTTTAAGTAAATATAAAGAAATGTTTTTAACACGTGTAAAAACTACATTAAATTTTAATTAGTATGAATGTATTATTGTTTTATGTTTTTTCTTTATATATCCTATGTTTTTATTTTTCTTTTTTATGTACTCGTATTTAAAATTACATAAACTCTTAAAAATAAACAACTAAAACACTGTAAGTCACCTAGTGTAAGTCCAAGCACAAGAGTTAGTCTCTTTTTTTGGAGAATTACAGTGATAACATTTACTAGATGTGTAAAAATAGATATGCATAGAATTTTACAAAAGCATGTACTTTTTATGAAATTAATGAACAAAAAATTTATTTTTTTTAAATCACAAATTCTTAACTACTATATACATACTTAGGTATTAGATTTCTCTGGATTATGTCTAGTCTGCCTAACTAGGTGCAACCTGTTTTAAGGCAGACATTTTTATGCAAAAATAAACAATAACATAACAATAAACATGGATTGGTTTATTAGAATTGCTTCCACACAGTAACTAAAAATCTAAATTTGCGCGCGCGTGGACTTGTGAATTCAACACTAAGCGACCGCCTCATAGGAACTAACAGACTTACGCAGTTCCTTATTTTAGTTAGCGCATAACTGCGCAGGCGAAAGGTCATGTGTAGGCTTTAGCGAATGAACTTCGAACCCATTTTGGATCGTTACGATTAACAACAAACTATATTAAAAAATATATTTTCATAGTTACTAAAACGAGAAGTAAACTAAAAGCGGATTTTATAGTACAAATTTTTTGGGGTTGGAAGATGGCTCCTGCAATGGTAGCCGAAACGTCGGAACAAATCCAACACACACGGTATCACCCAAAAAAATAAACATATTAAACAATATATATACTCTTTATTATTTTAGAATGTTTTTAGTAAGTTTTACGATTTTTCTCTAACCATCTCCAGTAACCATTTTATTAAAAATTTATTTAATTGAATTCGGGTCATGTTTTTATAATGTTCGGGTAGCATATCGAATATTTTGGGGCCCAGAAACCTGAAATTTCTTTGCCCGAATTCAGAGTTTGCGGTAGACCCCATGACCCATCCTCTAGTTTGACTTCTGGTAGTGTGAGAGTGTTCCTTTTGGGATTTGGTAGAATAATTTGCTTTCACAAACATTATTATTCTAAAAATATATAATTGCCTAAGATATATCTAAGATCTCAAATTCCTCAAATAACTTGACGCTGGGGTACCTTAAGGGCTTTTTAAAAAAATATTTTAATTGATTTATGAGCAGATTCGAGAGGTTTTAACATTGATTTAAAAGTGCCTCCCCATCCTATAATGCCATTAGTTATAATTGAGTTACATAAAATATAATATAGTTGTTTGAGTTTAATTAGGGATAAGATGTTACGTATCGACTCGAAGATATGGGATAGTTTTCTAATGTTTTGTGTTATATATTATATGTGTTCTGTCCATTTAAAATATTTATCATTAATTATTCCCAAATGTAAATATTGTAAATGTCTCGAACAAGTAGAACAATTTGTGTATCTGGAAAGTCTGCTTTCAAGAGATGAAAGAGTAGAAAAAGATGTTGAAAGGAGAGTGAATGCGGGCATCAAAATGAACGGCCTACTATGCACAGTAAATGCTGATAAAAATATGTCAATCGAAGCTAAACTGGCAGTGCACAACAGAGTTTTTGTCCCGATACTCATGTACGGAAGTGAAACATGGAACTGGCAGAGGAAGGATGAATGCTCAGTGAACGCGGTCGAAATGCGATCATTTAGACGAATGTGTGGAAAATCAATGTATAACAGGGTTATGAATGTTTTTTAAAAAAAAAATTGTTTGTTTTTCCATACATATATTATTTACATAGAAAAATAATTACAAAAATACACTTTAGAAAAATACATCTTAAAATTAAGCTATAACATAAATTGGAAAAAATACCCACAAAGACTTCAGCGTCTGAGCGTGGGCCATGCCTTTTTTAATTATTGAAAAGTTTATAGCGTATAAATATGGTATGACATGACCATGAAAATAAAAGAAAAGAAAAAGAAAAGAAAAACCAAATTAACATATGCTGATATTACGAAAACATGATTTATTTGGAGTATGCATTTATTTATATTTTTTTAAGAATGTCTATCTGTTCCTTTCATGCCAATCCAAAACCTCAAACCTACTATAAACTGTACCAGTGATTTAATGTTTGTGGTTCCTTAGTTAGAAGATTGAAGGATCTTGGACCAACATGTGAGGAGTGCCTCTGGCGAGAGTGTAAATCTGAGTCAAGTATGATTGATAAGATTAAGAGGGGTCTCTGAGATGGTTTGGTCACGTAGAACGAATGGACTACTGCCATCACGCCAGTTCCCCGCAGGGGTAGGCAGAGAGGATGGACCGCCACACACGTCTATCCTGACATACATTCTTAGCTTCTTCCGCATTGACACATCTTGCCATTCGTGCCCTTTGACATATTGAAAAAAAAAAAATTAAAATCGTTTGAAAACTAAAAAAAATAGTTTTAAAAAACAGAATGGTTGCTTACTTCTGCAGGGGAGAAAACAGGAGTGCGGAGGGGGGTAGCTGGCTCTTTGCTCTGCAGAAGTAAGCAATCATTAATTCGATTCTTTGAATTCATTTTTTTTTAAATTTTGAAACGCTTCTACATTTTTTTTCTGACCTGTCATTAGCTAGTTTATGTGGACACTTAACACACTGTTTAACATTCACCATTCTGCCTATGTTTAAACATCCACATTTTCTCAACTCTTCCATTTTTTACTTTTCAAACCAAAATTCATACGTTCGTCCAAATTTTTGTAGACAAGGACTGTACTCAAACCCCTAGGGAGCTGCTAATATTAATACGTCGCAACAGAGATGAAGAACATTTTAGAGAAGGGAATATATATGTTAACGCAAAACAATGACAGGTCATAAGCCCCGTGAATGCCTAGACATATTTTTATATTTATTTATTTTTTTGCACCACACAGGCCAGGGCCTCGATTATGATGGAAAATTAATATTTATCTTCAATTTTATCTACAAAGTAAAATTAAGTTTTCTGTATGAAAAAGAGAATATGTTTACATTTTTTTTTAACATGTTTAATTACCGGTTACCGACGAAGATACTTTGAATTTCCATACATATATACACTTTCGTACATAAATATCGACATCAGTTCATAGCGTCTTAGTATATACACTATATACCGATGAAGATAGCCGTTCATAATCGCGGCCCAGGAGGCCCGATTACAGTGGGGAATTGCATCACAGAACATCTAGGCTTGAAAAAATCACATTTAATTTTTGTGTTCTCACTGGGAATCGAACTCAGAACCTCCCGTGTTTGAGTCGAGCGTCTTGATCACTACACCACGGCAGCCGCCATCCATATTCCCTTCTTAAAAATGTTTTTCCTCTCTGTTCACGACAAATTTAGATCTAAATAAATAAATAAAATAATGCATTTCAAATGTAAATATTGCGTTTTCAATGTCACGGCCATTTATTTCAAGGTTTGAATAATATTTAACTAATGTCTTTGTTATGTCAACAATTTCTTATTTTACCTCAAACATTTATTCTTTTAATATGTCGTTTTTATTTGGGCATTGAATTATTACTTCTGGATGTTATTTTTGATTTGTGATTTCAGGAAAATTTAATTTTTAACTAAGATCCTATTACTACCAACCGACCCTTGATCCTTCTGCTTTCGGCAATCTAAATTATTGGGTGTCAACTATAGTCCTTAAAATTCTTCTTCTTCGTTTTTTTCCTGGCCTTTTCACTTCTCAATTCGGGTGTTCTGGCCAGTGTCGAGTATTTTTGTTTTTTTACATATATACACATGTTTTAGTAATATAATATGTACAAGTTAGTATGTTAGTATTTAATATAATATATACATATAATAATAAAACATATTTACAACTTAACACCATTTACAACTAGATATTTACACAAGATTTTATATACACGTTTATTGGGTGGGGACAGGAGAGTTAGAATATGAATAGGGAATGGGATATTAATATCAGAGAGGTCGGATAGGAAATCAGGATAACAATCATTTATGGGGCATCCAAGAAAAATATGGTTTAAATCTTCCTCATCTAGCTGACATTCGCAAATGGCAGAGTCCCGGACATGGATTCTGAACAGGTGAGAACCATTGCAGCAGTGCCCAATGCGCATTCTGCATATGGAGGATGTTTCAAACTTGTTCAGAATCACTTTGGAAAACCAAGGCTTTTCTGATACATTTGGTTTCAGTTTGAAAAGATGTTTACCCTTGGCTTGGGAGGAGGCTACCCAATATTCTTGCCATGTGCGAAGTTGCTTCTCCTTCGTCATAACAAGGAGATCACCTAGTGGTAGTAAATTACTATAGGCAGGATCCCCGGAGTGGACCGCCTCCTTTGCTAACGCGTCCACTTTTTCGTTCCCGGGAATACCACAATGGCTAGGGATCCAGGACATAACAATACTCTTATCGGATGCTAGTCCTTAAAATATAGCTTGATTAGAATGACATCTGTCAAACTAATTTCATTATAGTCCTTAAAATGTAACATGATTAGAATGACATTTGTCAGAAAAAGTGACGACATAACTTTGTAGTAACGTCAAAGGAGTTATTTATATTGACACACGAAAAATCATTTGTATCTGGCGTGTTAATTTATTTTTTTAATACAAAGCTTGAAACATAAATTAACATTAATATATAAAATCAGTTTTAAAACTAAAAAAATAAAAATAAACCTAACTATTAACGACGTTCTTACAAGGTTACATCATTTTGCAAAAACGTTAGAGATGGAACAAATTGATCAATGTAAATTGATCGAATAAAAAAATAAATTATTTGATGTTGTTCATGGAAAAAGTATAAATGTCTTATTTTTTGGTGAATACTTATTTATTTATTTATTTATTTATTAACGGACATTGTCCATGTATACAATTTATAAGGTTTAAATATTACAATAAAAGAGTAGTTTAAAACATTTAAAGAAAAAAGAAAGAAGCATTGACAAACATAAGGGACATCGAGACAAGATCTGGACTATTTATTTAGTGCTCGTTTAAATCCTTGTAAACTTAAACCAAAAAAGTCCAGATGATCTTGTGTTGAGTTAACAATACGACAAAGGCGGGTCATTGGAGAATTTAGGCCATAGTTTGTTCTATGCTGATCGATGAACAGTACTTCATTGTTTCTCAATCTACGAGTCGGAATATTGAATTTTACTTGTCCCAGTAATGATACTTGTGTTAAACACACTATAAAAGGCTTGTTTTTGCGTTTTTTATATCAATTTTCGGAAACAAGTTTCACGATAGCATGAAATAACTGATAAAATCGATTTGATCAGTGATCAGTGATCAGTAATTTCCCATCACTAATTAATTTAGTTTGACAGCTGTCATTCTAATCAAGCTATATTTTAAGGACTATAGTGATGGGAAATTACGGATCACCGATGAAATCGATTTTATCAGTTTTTTCATGCAATCATGAAACTCTGTATTGTATTTTTATTGTAACTTTATTTACAGAAAAACAAATAAACAATTACCATTTATTTTAAATCATTTCCACCGTTTGTATTTTTATCCTAATATAAATATAAATTTTAATTAAGCGCGCCCAGCGCCCGCGGTGAGCCGAGAAACTAGCCGATTATTCCAGCTTGTTTTTTCATACAAATAAGTATACTAAATGTTGAATGTCGTAACCCCAGTGCGGGTTTTTTTTCCTAGATTAAACTTTCAGATTACACAAATTATTTGAAGATTCTTGATTTGGAAAACAGTATTTCAAACATTGTTTCTAAGGACTATTTTTCTTTGAGATGGTACTTTTGACATAAGACCATAATTACTTTCATGCGTCATATTGCGGGACATATAGCGCTCCACGCGGTCGTTTTTAGCACTATTAATTACTAAAACAATGCGGCCAGTTGACATTTCAATTGAATACCGAATATCGACTGAATTTATAGTGGTATTTTTTATTTATTTTTTAATAAATTATATATTAACGTAATAGATAATATAATATATCACGAAGTTACATCGTTTGAGTTGATTTCATGGATGAGAGTTGTTGTATCACACGGAACCACAGAAAATTATCAATTTATAGTATATATTACTTACATTATATTATGAACCTCCTATGTAGGTACAAATATATGTTTTTTTTATAGCTTACCTGTAAATAAAATCTCTATTCGCCACCGCTATATAGCTACTCAGTAGCTTTCGGGATGTTGGCGCGGGTGCACGTTTCGCCTGAGTCGTTAGCGATACCCAATGGTTTTTTCATATTTTCAGCAGTTAGATTTGAAATATTATCTTTGAATTAAATTGTGGTTAATTAAAGCCATTCCTTATAAATATTCAATTTCTCCCTTTTTAAATCTCTTATTTTTTTAATGTGTAGTGAATACACAGCACCGTAATGCGCGGTTTATTTAGGACAGTAAGGGAATGGTTATAATTCGAAATTTTTAACAGTACGAAGTCGTTAGTCCTTACCGTTATAAAAAAAAACAAAATAAAATTCACAGTTGCAGTATAATCAAAACAATTTCTCATTACCCACTATTATTATGGATAACTTATATAGCGCCATTTTCGTAATATAATACCTCAAGGGCGCTTTACATAGTGATTCTATAGTTAAATAAATTTGATTGAAGCTTTTAAATTTGTAATTTAATTAAAACAATTTATTTTGTTGTCACATGCTACGGATTTATTCAAATGATTTAGAGAACAAGTGGGTTTTAAGTTTTTTCCGAAACATCACTTCACTCTCACAGCCTCGCACCTCTGCTGGGAGAGCATTCCATGCCATAGGGCCTGCGACCGCAAATGCGCGTTCACTAAATTTAGTGCGCTGTTTGCGTAGAGGTATAATAACTTTTCCTCTCGCCGTAGACGTAGCTGATCTAAGCGTGAGACGCCTGTCAGCTAGTTCATCTGGAATGCATAGTTCCCCTAGATATTCCGGAGCAGAGTTGTGCAGTGACTTATACATAAGCCAACAGAGTTTGTATTCGACCCTCTGTGAAAAACGTAGCCAGTGTAGCTCCCGAAGTAGTGGAATGATATGACTGAACTTAGAGATTCCGAAATTTGTCTCAGCTGGTAGAAGCATGAACTTATCGTTCTACTAATTTGAGCGTCAAGAGAAAGGTCAAAATTGAGTACAACTCCCAGTAGTTTAACGGTGGGTAAAGCGGTACTCCCTACATTGGGTAGGGCCGTATCCTGGATCAAATTCTGCCGTCTGGCTGAAGCCACCCACAGTTGTTCAGTTTTTGATGGGTTTAATGTTAGTCTGTTTTCAGCCATCCAGTTTCCGATGCATCCATCAATTAAATTGACAAGCACACTTCTCTCTTCTCTTCTAATTGAAATGCTGTCTTCTACATGTTTGTAACGTATGTTATTGATTTTTAGTTCCTGGGGTCGACCACAGTAGAGCAGCCCAAGGGTATCGAGGTGGTGAAGGACGCCATCCGAAGGCTTCAGTTCACCCAGCAGCTCAGGAAGTCGGAGACGGGAGCCAAGACCAGGAAGGTGGAGATCACGATATCGGTGGACGGGGTCGCTATTCAGGTATTAATAAGCATTTATTTATATGGATATCACACGCTCGATTCGATGGATGCTTCTTTAAAAATTTGACTTCAAAACAATTATCAATGTGTTTATTTTTTGGGTGATACTGTGTGTGTTGGACTTGTTCCGACGATTCGGCTACCATTGCAGAAGCCATCTTCAGGGCAAACTGAGTGCTTTGTGCAAATCTGCAATAGCGGAACAATATGTACGAGTATATAAAAATATTAATAAAATATCTTACGAGAGAGTTAAATTTAATAATAATGATTTCGTTCCCAAAGCGTCGAGGGGTTTTATTTTTTATTTATTTATACTTTTACATTGTTTGTATTCTTTTTTTATACAGAATAATGTTCCCTCACTATGGTGTCCCGTGCCGAGGGAAACATTTTACAAAATGTGAAACATGCCTAAGATTAGATATTTAACAAAGTTAACAACATAATAACAATAAAAAACAAAAATATTCATAAAAAACATAACCAATTTATATGGACTAATTAATACAATTCATAAACAGTGCATACATTTTACATATTTGGCTTGATCCACTCATCGATCCGTGCGCAACCCTCCTCCACTATCCATTTCTTAATATCAATTTTATATTGTGAGAACTTACTAATTGTCCTTATGGATAATGGAAGTAGATTGTACACTTTAACCGAGTAGTAGGCCAATCCTCTTTGACCGAAGGTTGTATTTATTTTTTTATTTTTTTGCAGCATCAGGGTGGAGTATCTACTAACTCTTGTATTTGTAACGGAAGGTAGAGAATAATATTTACGTGCGTATAGTAACAAAGCTTTTACATAAAGTTGTTTTATAGATTTGACATTAAGATTTTCAAATATTCCGAGGATGAGAAAAGATCAGGATAAAAGATAAGGATAAAATAGAAAAAAAGAGGGATTCTGTTGAGGAGATTACCCTTACAATGCCTATAAAGAATACTGTAGTAACATCTTTTCCTGTAATTTGAATTATTTAATACCTAAAAACGAAAGCCATTTTCAGAAAGAGCATACAAGTTTGGATTTTGTCTAAGAAAAGAGACCATTGCAGGAGACTGCTGCGAGATATTACATAGATTAACATACTATTAAGCGTGTTGTCCAGGTGTTTATTGAAATATATGTTTATATAATAATATTTCATTTTAATTTTTACTATTATTTAATGATGTCCATGCTTCCACTTTCCATTGTGTTGTATCCCAACTCAACACAGGGCCCTTGGCTTCATAGATTTAAGGATACCTAATTACGTTATTTTTCTGGCACAACTGCCGATTTTGGACGACCTTCACGAAATTCATCGAAGTGCGACCACGATTGAATTCAGAAAACCAGCGAAACACGGTGGCTCGAGATGGCGCTTCATCACCAAAATTTGCAGCGTGTTGATCGGCACACTGTTGTTGGTTTAATCCACGTCGAAAGTCATAGAAAATCATCGCACGTAAATGTTGACGATTTTGTTCCATTTTTTAAACAAAATTAATTTTTCAAGTATCTGTAAACAACACAAATATCTAAATTTATTGCAACAGAGAGAAAAAACATTATTGAGAAGGGAATATGGAAGTCTAGGCATTTACAGGGCTTATGACCTTTCATTGGCTGGTTTAAGTCTGCAAGCAAAGAACACAAATATCACTCGTATGACAAAACGTTCTGAGTACGTTTGCCATTAAAAATGGCAAACTTTACGATGACAATGTCAGATTTGACATATTCACACTGGTGTCGCCATATCTCAAAACTTATGTAGCATCCCTCGTATTACCTTTTTGTAATCTTTATATATATATATATATAATTCTTCTGTACGTGTGATGTCACTGAACTCCTCCTAAACGGCTTAACCGATGTACGTGCGGTTTTCAGCGAAATGTAGATCTTTGCGCTGCGCGTGTGTGTAGATATTAACATTTTCAATCGAATCTTCGAAATCTTTTTTTCATTGACCTACCAGGGTTACATTCAACGAGAATGCATTTACAAAAACAAAATAAGGATGCTGTTTTTTGCGTTTCAAAAAAGTTTGTTTTTGACTGTTTACAAAAAACATTCGCTTTTTATGGATCCCAATCAGATTCTTTCCTTACATTCCTTAGAATTTCTTCCCATTTATTTATTTTTACTGGATTTTTGTTAAAACTAAAATAATATTAACTGACATTCAATACATTTTTGAAAATCGCATTCATAAATTAAGTATACCCCTATTGGTGAGAAGAGCGGAGTTTGACGTTTGCAAAAAAATTCTAAATTTGAAAATTAATTGCTTTATGTTTTGGAATTCAACTATTAACAAGTACCTAGGTACCTACTTAAATTCAATATTTGAATATTAATAATTTTATAAAGAATAAAAAAAATATTTTTTAAGCTAATAGCAGGCAAGCCAACGTTCGGGCAGGACAACGTCTGTCGGGTCCGCTAGTATACAGGGTGTTCATTAAACCCTGTCACATCCGAAACCATTCATTTTAGAACGAATAAATTAAAAAAAAAAAAATACCGAAAAAAGCAAATGGTTGCTTACTTCTGCAGGGGAGAAACAAGGAGTGGGGAGGGGAAGTCTGATGCGCCCACAACCGCGCGGCCGCGCTCCCCTTACTTCTCCCCTGCAGAAGTAAGCAACCATTTGTTTTATTTAAATATTTTATTTAAAAAAAAAAAAAAAATTAATATGTCTTATTTCCCATACTGATCATCGTGGTTTCGGGTGTGACAGGGTTTAAAGAACACCTGTATAATATATAATGTATTTGTATGAAATAATATTTTTTTAAATTGATAGTGGATGGCAGAAGATTGTACTGTACAGTCAAGCCCTGTAATTCCTTTAATTATTATTATTATTATTAATAATAATACAGTAGCAGCTATTAAGCTGATGCGTGTACAAGTACACGGTTAGTAAACATTATACATTGCTGTGTGCATCTAGTTAACATTCACTGAACTAGCACTGGGCCATTCCATTTCTCCACGACTCGGTTTGTCAGGAAGTTCTTCCCGGGGTCGGATGAGAAGGAGGCAGTGTTTAGTTTCAACGAATGACCTCTGAGATGGCGGTTTTCATTCATAGTGATCATTGATTTCAACTCGGGTACATTATATTGCTCAGTTAAGATCAAGTCACCACGCTGCCTCCGCTCTTCCAGTGAACTTTACCCGAACTCCCTGTCTTCCGATTGTAATCGCCCCCTGGACAGATTTTGTGGACACCGTATGCTCCTCCCGAGGAGCGGGCCCTGATAGAGTACACAAGATGATGTTGTAAACCCGCTGGAGATTATTAGCATTCGTATTGTTTACTGAAAGAGTTACGAAGCGCTGGAATAATTAGCATCGCCAAGTGAGTTGCTTTGTCGTCCTCATTAACATTGTTGTTAAACTTGTATCGAAGAATAGAATTGACATCATATTTACGATCCTTATTACGCGCAGAAAAACGTCTTTGTCAGAAAATGTATTCCAGTAAGTATACGCAAACAAAATGACCCAAGAAGGTTTTCAGTGTCACTGCAATACTGACGCGATGCCAGACGCACACACAATGTAACAAATTAAGTATTCTAAAAAGAGAAATATTTTATTTTTTTTTTATAAAAAAGAAATATTTGCGTCGGTGGAATGCAACTGGGCATTCGCAGCGTTTTAAAGAATCACACCCTCCAGCAAGATGTGACTCATTTCACCTACCAGGCTATGCCTAGACTTTCCTATTCAGTTCTCAAAAATGTTCTCCCTCTCTGTTGCAACAAATTTAGATCTGAATAACTCTCTAGGGAAGAAATCCAGCCAGTCAACATTTGGACATATTCAAAACATTGTTGATTTTGTAATTGTATTAATTTTAAATGGTAAAATAAAAATAAATAAATAAAGATTGTACACTTGTGTGCATTGTAAAAGAATAAAGAAGGTAATTATTTCCAGGAGCCGAGAACGAACAATATTCTTCACCAGTTTCCTCTGCATCGAATCTCGTACTGCGCGGACGACAAGGAGGCCAAGAAGTTCTTCTCCTTCATAGCCAAGGGAGAGACGGGCGGAGGGCCGGGCCCCCTGCCCGGCAGCCCCGCGCCGCCCGCCCCCGCCCCCACTAACGGCTCCGCCCCTCTCGCGGAGCAGCACGAGTGTTTCGTGTTCGTGTCCAACAAGCTCGCCTCCGAGATCACCCTGACCATTGGGCAGGCCTTTGACTTGGCATACAGGTAAATATTGTAGAAACATAACATAACACTAATGATATAAACATCGGCTTCGTGGCGTAATGGTCAGCACTTTTGCCTACCATGCAGAGGTCGTGTGTTCGATTCCCGATGTGGTTGACATGAAATATTTATTTAAAAGGGTCTTTTTACACTAGAATATTTCATAGTCATCTTTGATTAATTTTAATATAGAATCACTACAAAAAGGCTTCTTACATGTGATTTACATTTTCTTTTCAAAATTCCAAATAATATGGTTGATTCGCCGTACCTTTTACAAAATATTGGTTTCCTTCGTCCTCTTCGCTATACCAGATTAAATTTCTTTTTTTTTATATACCAACTTCCAAAACAATTATACCTCGAATTCATTCATTAGACGTACCTGTAGAAATTATAATGGACTCAGTATTGATGTAGACATTTTTGACTGCACGTTGCATTTGTACAGAAAATTTCTTCATGGAGTTGATTATTTGGGATAGTTGCTGAATGTGCATCTTGAGTGGTTTATGCTATGTATATGTGCCGCATGTAATGTATATGTTTTTGTATGTTTTATATGTGCGTATGTGCCTTTGTCGTATTGTTAACTCAAGACAGGATCTGGACTTTTTTGGTTTAAGTTTACAACGATTTAAACGAGCACTAAATAAATAGTCCAGATCTTGTCTCGATGTCACTTATGTTTGTCAATGCTTCTTTCTTTTTTCTTTAAATGTTTTAAACTACTCTTTTATTGTAATATTTAAACCTTATAAATTGTATACATGGACAATGTCCGTTAATAAATAAATAAATGTGCATTCATGTGTGTGTGCGTGGATGGTTCGGAGTGTGCATTCGCTCTTTATATTTATTACCAATGATAACCTCCATGGAAAACGCAAATGTCAACAATTATTCTTTTCTCACTCGAGTGTCATCATGCACCATAGAAGATTTAGCGTCGGAAACTACTGATTTGATATCCGTGTTTGTTTGTTCGCAGGAGGTTCCTGATGGAGCGCGGGGCGGGCGCGGAGGCGGTGCTGCAGGACGCGGCGCGGGCGCGCGCGCGCGCGACGGAGATGGCGGCGCGCGCGCGGGAGCTGGCGGCGCTGCTGCCCCCCGCGGCCCTGCGCACCTGGCTCGCCTCCCGGGGCCTGGGGCACGCCACCGAGTGGACCCCCGAGCCCGACCCGGGTAAGTCACCTCGCCGAATATAACCCAATCTAGTGATGGGTAGTTCCTAATTCTCGGGTTGGGAAGTTGGTATGCACGATGTATGAAAGTGATGGTTTTAGAAAGGGATGAAAATATAACTAAATGTGAGATCAGCGTGAACGGAGATATTCTGAATCAGGTAGAAGAATTTGTGTATCTGGGAAGTATGTTTACCAGGGATGGAAAGGAGGGTGAGTGCTGGGAACAGGGTGAACGGTGCGCTATAATCTACTTTGGCAAACAAATGTTTAACAACAATATTTTGAGTTTGTCCAAATTTTTGTAGACAAGGACTGGATTCAACTCCCCGGGGAGCTGTTTATATTAACATTACTAATGTTACACAGTGTGTAAAGTGGCCACTTAAACCAGCCATTGACAGGTCATAAGCCCTGTAGATGCCTAGACTTCTATATTACCTTCTCTTAGATGTTCTTCATCTCTGTTGTGAAATGTTAAAACAAATGTTTGTCGCAGGAGGCTAAACTAGCAGTTCACAATGGAGTTCTAGTGCCAACTCTAATGTATGGGAGCGAAGTATGGAATTGGAAAAATGATGATGAAAGTAGGTTAAATGCTGTCGAAATACGATTCCTCAGGCGAATGTGTGTGGTAAAACGATGTAAGATAGGTGCACAAATGTCGAGAAATGAAAAGGAAAAACTGCCGGCAAACTGGAAAGAGGCCATTGTTATTCCCACCTACAAAAAAGGGGACAAGCTCTCTGCTGTTAACTACAGACCCGTAAGTCTTACAAGTATAGTCTGTAAAGCTATGGAGAAAATAATTGTCGAGGATTCCCTTCGCAAGAAAATGTTATCGTAGAAGAGCAACATGGCTTTGTGCCGAAACGATCAACAGGGACAAATCTCCTATCCTGTGTGGATACTTGGACTCGAGAGTGGAACGAATGTCATCCTACAGATGTCATATATCTTGATTACGAGAAAGCTTTTGATCGAGTGTATATCCAAAAATAATATATACTAGTTCAGTTGATGTGTTCAAAAACCGCCCAGACGCACACATGAATTTATAATGTTTAATAACCGTGTACACTTCATACACACGCATCAGCTTAATAGCTGCTAGTGTATTATTCATAATAATCATATATTCACAGTGCTCCCAGTGTGCGTTAACCACGTGACGTTCTTCGAGACTTCTCTTTGTCGCCACTTGGGGGCACTGCCGGCATGATAACTAGTACCGCGTGATCCTAGCGTTCACAGCGCTACAAAATGCTCGTAATAGTATGTTTATTAATAATATTTCATTTGAATTTTTTAAATAATATACGTGCTTCCAGTTTCCATTATGCTGTATCCCAACTCGACACAGGGACCTTGGTCTCATAGAGTTTGGGATACAATATCATTATATTTTTGTAATATGGATGTATTTGTATGAATAAATAAAAAATATATGTATATATTTCTAGGCTTGGACACAAAATCCATCGGCTCAACACAGGACAACCTGTTCTCTTCGTCGCCGCCTGTATTCTCAAATAAGTAAGTTTAGTATTATTATTCAATTAAAATCTATAACCTACTTCCACTATCTATTAAAGCAATTATTAACGAGGAAATGTTTAAAAAGGCTATAAAAAAATGGATAGTGGAGCTAGGTAGAAGTAAAATGGATTGTCTCATTCGCCCAAACCAATATTGAATCAACTGCTCCACAAGTGTATATCTTATTTTAGGTTTTTGTTATTTTCATTGTGCATTTTGTAATATAAATAATATAGTTTGTAAAACTGAAAAAAAAATAACAAAAAAAGCAAATGGTTGCTTACTTCTGCAGGGGTGAAACGAGGTGGGGGAAGGGGGGAGTCTGACACTGCGCTGCGCTCCCCACACTTCTCCCCTGCAGAAGTAAGAAACCATTTGTTTTTTAAATATTTTATTCTTAAAAAATTTATTTCTAAATATTTTTTTAAATACGCTAATATTGACTTCTTGCCCATACTGATCATTGTGGTTTCGGATATGACGGGGTTTAAAGAACACCCTGCATACCTAGTTTTTAAAGCAGTCTGAATATTTTGTTAATTATCTCTGTTTATTAAGTTAGTCTTCTTTGTTTATTCTCAAATGTAAAATCATTTCCAAAAAGTATATTGTTAAGTGTCCTCGGCACCGGTAACCCCAGTGAGGTCACATTATTTTTATTATTAATTATAGTTTGTAAGAGAAAAATATGAATAAATAAATATAATATATCGAAGGTATACGTTTATCTTCCGTCCCCAGTATCCGCGCAATGTTTCACCGCAATTCTGATCTGTGTATTCGTTGCTTTCATTTTCAGTAATCACATAGTGGATCTGATGAATACCAGTATTGACATGTCCACTCCGACCAAGAATCCTTCAGTCGGAACTAAACTGGAAGGACTGTTGCTAAATTCAGATTCCGACAGTGGTAAGCCATTTGTTCAAATTTTATTAATTAAAAAAATGGCTTTTTAAGGGTCAGTGTTGTGGCCAGCGGTTCAATTTTACGCGATGATTATTCCTGTCAAGAAAGAAAAAGTTAAATCAATCAACCTTTCGCAAGAACTGACGCATTAAGAAAACTTTTTTTTTCATATGTACGTAGGTCCTCGAGTTTGGTTCGCCGATTTGGAATCCTCAATATAATGCTTGCAAAAATCGTATTGAACATATTCAAAACTATTTTCTTAGACAATTAGATTTCAAAAACAATGTTTCATTTTCAAGTAGGACGGAGTCCGCTAATTTTCACAAGGTTCAAAATCTCGCAACTCGGCGTACCGTACCATGTTGGATATGAGCTTTCTCTACAAAATTGTTAATAACGTAATCGGCTATCAAGCCCAGAAATTGTTAGAGGCATTTCATATCGAGTCCCTGTCCGTAGAACTCGTCCATCTGTACTCTTCGACATTCCTAACTCAATGACTAATTATTTAAAAAATAGCACTCTACGAAGAATACAGATTACCTATAATGACAGTTTTAGTGACATCGACATACTACATTGTAAATACCATATTTTTATCAGATCTGTTAAAGACATTTTAAATTTATCTCCTTCTTGACTTTAAACTTTTTGATTTTTAATTTTATCTTTCAATTTTAACTTTTTAATTTTAATTCTTAATTTTAACTTTTAATTTAATCTTTTAACTTAATTTTAACTTTTACTCTTGATTTTAATTTTAACTTTTGATTTCAACCCTTAATTTATACTTACTTACATCTACTACCTGCATCTTATAATTTATTGTTGGTTGTGAATTTCTACAAATAAACTTAAATGTTCATGGAAGCAGAGAGAGAGGGAGGAAAGTAGAGTAGCTATACAATGTCTTCTCCTTTTTATGTACTTTTTATTTAATATTTTTATTTTTACTTTTTTAGAATTCAATTATTTTTCCCCTCTCCTGCATTCATAATAAATTAGTATGAAATCTGTAATCGGTCTTTCTTTTTTTAATTGTTCTTTTGTACCTTGTTTCCTATAAAGACTGTATGATTTCATTAATAAATATATAAATTCATGACTGAACATTTTTTTGTAGATTACCTATAAAATAAATCACCGCTCGCCACTGATACACATACAACTTGAATCTATCTTGGTATTGGTGTACCTACGTGGATAGATGCAACAAAAACAAACATCAAAAAATATGCATAGTACTTTGTACTGTACTATTATGGATAATGGAGAAAAAAAAATTGTACATTTTAATATTCTGTGCTATGTAAATGTGATATTTTTAAATGCCAAATATTTTTTTTAAAATCTATCGCTGTGGTATTGATGTCGCTGTGTTTGTGTTAAGATTTCGATCCACGAGCTCTGGAGAGTGAGCCGCCAGCCGTAGCCCTGAACGCCAGCCGGCCTCGTGCCAACCAAACTACATCCCCCACGCACAATGGACTCACCCCTCCTCCACTACGTGAGTATTCTTAGTGTTTATCTTATTAAAATATATCGCTAAATCATTTCACGTGAAATATAGAGCGACGATCGATGAAGCGAGTTATCATTTTATGTTCAATACAATACAACATATTCTGCGAGACTAACAGTATGTTTCATTGCCAAAACTCTGTTGCACATCTTCAATCTAGGTTTTTCATCAGGAATTTTTCCAACACAACTTAAACAATCAATAGTGCAACCGATCTGTCAATCGGATGATCAACGGAATATAGAAAATTACAGACGAATATCGTTGGTTAGTGCATATTCACAAGTATTGTAGAAAGCATTCAAAAATAGACTTGGCGATTATGTAGAGAGTAAAGACTTACTTAGCGACAATCAATTCGTATTTAGACCAGGTAAAAGTACAGATGACGCGGTCAAAAAATTAATAGAGGCATTAGTAAACAACATTAACAATGGTAAGAAAACAATTGCAATTTTTCTCAATTTGGCAAAAGCGTTTGACATCATATCGCAAAAAAATATTTAAAAAGAGTTGAAAATATCAGGATCACAGGTAAACCCCTAAATTGGTTACATAGTTTCATTACCAACAGATTACAGAGGGTTTAAATCGGAGAATGCAGCAGTACAGCTTTAGAAATAAATTTTGGGGTACTACAGGGTAGTACGCTAGGACCACTGCTGTTTATTATATAAATATATGTAAACAAATTGTGTAATTTAAACAGTAACGCTCATATAATCACCTTTGCAGGCGATACAGTTCTTGTATTTGAAGGTGATGAAGGATAATTCGGAAGAAACACGTGTTAAGGCCGAAACAGGAACGAATATTCTCAAAAACTGGCTCAGAGATAATTTACTGACAAAACTCAAAGAAAACCAAATACCTTAGGTTCACTCAAAATATTAAAGGCCAACCGAGAGGATAAAATTCATGATACAAATTGTAACACGCTCGCCAGCTGTAAATGCTATCATCTGGAATGTGTACGAGACATGAAATATTTGGACATTTTTATTGACGCACGCCTTAACTGGAGAAAACATATTAATTATTTAGTAGGTAGAGTGAGGAAACTAATCAATATCTTTATAACACTGCGTAATATATTGTCCGTTTTATTGTCACCTCTTGCATGGTAGGCAAACACCATATAATATCATCTCTTAAAGTACCGACAACTCTATACTTCACCAATGAATTCAGAATTTTTTTTATCATTTAATGTGATTGTTAACTGTCAGTAATGAAATAAATAATAAGTCATTAAAGTGTTTTCATTTTAATATTTGTCTTCTAGTGGCGCCCCCTCCTAAAGCGAATAAGCGGTCGCCGACCCAAAGCGCGACCAACGGACTGACGAACGGGTCCAACAGCGACCTGTTCGGCTCCGCTCCCTTCGCGATCTCGCCGGCCGGCGGCGCCGCGGCGCCCGCCGCCCCGGCCGGCCGGCCGCAGCCGAGCAACGCGCCCAACTACAACCTGAGCGACTTCAGCTCGCAGGCGTCCGTCTTCCCTCCGAGCGGCTCCGCCGCGAACGGCACCTCGGGAATGGTCGGGTTCGACCCGTTCGACACGGGCAAGCTCGGAGCCGTGAACGGGAATTACAACGGGAGCTCGTTCAGCAACCCCATGGACGCCGGGAGCTCGGGCAACAGCGGAGTGTCCAACTGGAACTACAACGCCGTCCCGAGCTGGTTCGGCAACCCGGCGGACGTCGCGAGCCCGGGCACCAACGGAGCGTCCAACGGGAGCCACAACGGCGTCCCGAGCTGGTTCAGCAACCCCATGGACATCGGGATGAACTTGAGCAACAACGGGTCTCACGGTTTCGGAAACGCCTTCCCGTGTGGAGACATTAAAAACAATTTGGCGTCTTTGGACAGCGGTTTTAGCGGCTTCTTGGACAAGAGGGTATCCGAAATGAAGGTTGGTAATTTTTAGTAAGTTGACCTTTTATATTTTTTACTATGCATAGTTACTAACATAGAGTAAAGCGATTTCCAAAAGTAAATGATATACAGTTGAAACATGCTTACGAGTAGGCTTAACATAATCATCCAGTTTGAAACCGGGACAGAAGCGAGAGATTGAACAGAATAGAGAAAAAAATGCATGTCTTTTTCGCATTTTGCATTTGCACGCAAAAAAAAACATGGCACAAAAATCATTACACAGAAAATGTAATTATTTATTCTACCATTCGTATTTTTCGCTAGTGTAATTTTAAAAATTCGCTTAAAAAATAATACCAAGTTTGGAAATTGCAAGGTAAAAGTACACTTTTCATGTTGTAAGGAAATAGATATGCTTCTTTGGAGCGAGTATACGAGATAACGACGATAACGAAATTTATTTCGACGGCTTACGCCTTTGACAAAGTAAAAAATAATATTGAAAAACAATTATAATGAAACAATACACCTGAACACAGTATAGAAAATATAGATGCATGGAATAAAAACAGCGGAAAAAAGAAAATAATAAAGAAAAATTAAATAAGAAATTATAACATAGGTGTGCAGCAAATTAACAAGAAATAAAGGGTTTAAATATAAAAGTATCGAAGTGACAGAGGCGATGTCTCATAGCATTAACACTAACACAAGTATAACACTTAGTACATTATTATAATTTAGAAAAGAAGTGATTAAAAAGTCATGATTTTAATTGGTACAAAGATAAATTAAATAAATCTAAGTTTCCACGTTTGTTCGCTAACATGTGGAACCGTGGAATAGGTGAGTATTTAACATAACATATTTGAACTATGCAAATCAGCAGTAAAAGAAGTATTATGTTAAATGTTATTAAATATTTGCATATAACCACTCACTGACTTTTCTATGTCTACCAGTTTCGATACGTACCTGTCTCTTCGTCAGGACACCAATTAAACCAACATGCAAACCAACATGCAAAACCCACTATACACCTTCACCATAGTTGTTGCACAAAAATATAAAACCAACACGACATTCATTTTAATGATTAGGACAAACATGCACTGATTAAATTATAAAAATATTCTCTCGTTTGAAAATTAATGAAAAAAGTAGAGGGGATGGAGGGAAGGGATAAGCTTAATAGGTTTTATAGGGTAACCATTACAGTAGAACATCGTACAAAGGACTATATTGGAAGTTTGTTTGATTATTGATCAAAGGAACATTATTTTTTAAAGCTTTCCTAATGTGAAAAATATTTCCATATTATTTACTTTTAACTTTTGTATGTAAGATTTTAACTCCTGTATTTTTATTAAAGTCATGATTTAAATTTATTAGGTGATTTGCGAATTCAGAGAAACTATTATTGTGAAGACACCTCATATGTTCTTTAACACGAATATCAAAAGTATTTTGTCTCGTAATTTGTTAGATACAGACCTTCTCTATTTCGAGGATGCGGTTTGATGTATGAATGCAGAGGAAGCGAAGTCTTTATGCAAAGGCAGAGTGATATGGAATTCTATCCACTCTGCCTACCCCAGAACAGCGTGATGCTTTGTTTTGCTGCAGTTTGTGAGAAATTTTGCGATTTTCAAAAGACGCTCATGTGCTATTTTGATTTTAATTTCAGGACGGCTTCGGTCGAGGTCTGGCGATGGGAAGCGAAGGCGCGTTTATCGAGAGTTTCGACCCGCTCAGACAAAACTGACATTTGTCAATAAATAAAGATAATAATGTTAACTTTTCTCATACAAGGAACAAACATAGACAAAAACGCTACATTCCAATTCTTAAAATTTCCAAAACAGTTCCAAAAAGATTGAATCAAAAACTTCTTAAAAATGATATTTATTGAATATTCCGTTTCCGCGCCCAATGGTGCATAGAGCACTGCGCTGGTACTCCAACTGCAGCGTTTCTTGATTGACTTGACTGTGTAATATTCTAGTGTCAAAACACCTTTTTAAATAAATATTTCATTTCAACCACGTCGGGAATTTATCCCGATACCTCTTGTATGGCACGCAAACACGCTGACCATTAGACCATGAGGTGGAAAAAATTAGGCCGGTCCACCAAATACACCAAAAAAAAAAAAAACCTTTTTTTATTTGTTTTTTTTTTGTCGGCCTCATGGTGTAGTGGTCAGCGCGTTTGTCTGCCACGCAAGAGATCTCGGGTTCAGCTCCCGACATTGTCGATATGAAATATTTATTTGAATGGGTGTTTTCACACTAGAATATTTTCAACGCCATTTTCAACGACTTGTAAATAACTCGCTATTAGAAAATGGGAATCAAGTTGGGGTAGAGTGGGATTCAAACCACGGACCTTTGAGCCGTGATTCCGAGACACTAGCCAAGGGACCACGACCCTGGTCCCTGGACTGGTACCTGAAGCGTAAGACTGATCATCTTACCTTCATGTCACAAAAATGATCAAGATACGCTGCGATTGGTGTACCGATGCAGTGGCCTATGCACCACTAGATGCAGAAAGGGAATGATGATGATGATGATGATTTTTTGTTATGAATTTTTCCCAAAACTGACTAATTTCTACAAATATTTTTTTTCTTGTTGGAAATAATTCGACTTGGAAAATGACTGATTTTAAAAATACAGTCACACAAAATTAGTGAGTTTTGGCTAAAATTAAATATATTACCGTGTCTGTCTAGTGTGTAAAATCTATTTGATTAAATATTAAACTCGATTTTTTTTAAAACAGTCAACTTTGGAAAAACACCCTACAATTCCAACTGATTCCTTTTCTAGACATGGGCGGTATAGAATTGTTTTCAAAATCTATGAATTCAACTTCTTATCTTTTGTCTAGCCATAGACAAATGCATAGAAACAGTTCTATCTTTTTGGAACCTGTTTAAAATTTAAAAAGACATTTACATTATTTTTCTATTAATATATTAATGTAGTATTTCTATACTTTTAAAGTGTACATAGTTTATTCCAGTTTTTATTGATAATTATTATACTGTTCCTTTAAAATGGATTTCAAATCTTACGCTAATTCATAATTAACATTTAAATATAATTATTACTTTTAAGATCAAATTTATATGAATTTTAGCTGTATAATCAAATTTATCAAACTGCGGAATATAATTTGAACCCTTTCAGCCCGAGTGTTCATTCAAATATAGTTAATTTTTTAATTTCTGGTATTCCTAGATAATTTTTTTTAGTCAGCATTTCACAGAAAGGTTTGTTTTTTTAGTTTGTAGTTTTATATTTCAAAAGAGGATTTTTCTGCGATTATATTTCTTTAAATTTATCTAAACTGTTGGGATCGGGAAGGATATACTAGAGTGGTCCAATCAGGAACTTCTCAACATTTGCTCATGTGTAGAGGAAACCACTTAAAACTCTTCAGGAGAAGCCTAAAAGAGCGTTCGGCATTTTGTTCCCTACTTTGGTTTATTTTACCAATTGCCCGCACAATTTTGACCACGTATAATACTGCCTCTCGTGTGACTTCTTTATTACCCATCACCGATGGGATGTCGCGTAGATCTTCACCCGGGCTTCTGCATCGCACCTCCGGCTGTTGTCTCTGAAAGCTGAAAAAGGGGCGATGCATCAACAGGGGAGGGACATCTCGAGGAGTTTCATCGTTGCACGGGCAGCTGTCGATCTCGGAGAGCTCGAAGCGATGCAGGTAGCTCATGAACCCACCGTGACCCGTAAGCATCTGGGTGAGTTCGTAGCCGGCATTCTGCATTCTCCTGAAATCCACAATGAAAGCTATAGTATATAAAGCATAATTTATTCCATAGTGTAACACAGTGTGTTTTGTTATAGACAGACATTTTAGTTGTAATATTCACAAGAATGAATTCAGGTCTGAAAGGGCTAATGAAAGCAAATTTTGCTTGTTCTTAGAAAAATCTTATATTTTGCAGTTGATAAATTTTAATTTACGGTGAAAAATATATTTTTATATTAATATTTTTAAAATGTGTTTTCACATGTTTTTTTCACAAGCACGTGACATTGTAATGGATGTAAATATATCTTGAAATTCCATGTTCAAAACGGTACTATTTTTAAAGTAAATTTTATTCGGATATCAACATTTTTCAATTAACTTAATACTCGGAGTTTCAATGATTGTATATTTTGAAATGAGTCACTATGTAAATCTTTTTAAAAAATTTCTCTATGATACGATGTATTCTGCTAATATCAATTTAATTATAAAATAATAAATATATGTATCGGAGACTTGAATACGTTCTCGCTGTTTTTGTCGACGTCTATCGGCTTCAATTCCTTGCTTTCGAATCATTCCTAATGCTTTTACACTCTTGGCAACTGTTGTGTTATGCAATTTTATTTTGTGTCTTCACCGAGTAAGGCTTCCAATTCTTCGTCAATATCAAAATCGCCGGAAGTCTCAAGAATTCTATGTGCTTTAGCTGCAGATTAAAAAAATGTAATGCATTAAAATTCCCCGCAAATACTCTTTTTTTTGGCACGAAATTAGACATGTTTCACGCCATGAAAAAATATCTCGTTTACACTTCGGCCCAATAACCTATACTTTCATTGCGAGCCTAATTAATGGTGGTGCTTCACGATGAAGTTGGCCGTAGTATTGCCCGATGCGAAAAGACTAAGATAACGCCATCTGTTAGGAAACAGCGAGAAACTCTCGAGTGTTTAAAAAAAACATTATGTGATTGGTTGTTTAACCATAGATAGTGCATATTATAAAAGAAAATAAAAATCTGTTCTCATTTATTGTCAAAAAGGGACCAAATTAATTAGTAAACCAACGATATTTGAAGTACGTCCAAATCTTTGTAAACGTTTACTGGAGTTAATCAATATTGACCAATATTTCAATAAAGATGGAGAATCTCTTCAAGAAAGGATTGTGGACATTTTAATGCTTACATAGCGCGTATCGCCTTCATTCTATGTCCGCTTTCTAGTCGGAGCGTATGGTGTCCAAAAAAAGCCTCTATGCATCTCTGTCGCTGCCAGCTCCTGTGTATCCATCTAGTTTGCGCCCCGTAGTTCTGACATGAACGACTGACAAACAGTCACCCGATGCCTTCTAAAGTAGGCAAGCGTGGTTAAGGCTCTCAGGAGGCATCCGCGCGTATGGTCCAGCCAACAGTATCACCTCAGCTTGACGACAGCTGTCACCGGAGTAGGCTGCGTCCTTTCTTTTCATTTTTCATCACCCATAAGTTTAACTGACACGAGATTCTTCCGAGACACCTATCCTCAAAATTCAGAATTTTGCTGTTATGGGCCCTAGTTAGGTGCCATGATTCACATCCGCAGAGGAGAATAGGTGTTGTATAGGCAGCATTTGGTTTACACATGATAAATATTTGATCTCCAGACAACAGCCTTCATACTGTTGAATGCGACACTTGCTTTTCCTAGGGCACTTGCACTCCCGGCTCTGCCATTATTCATAACATATTCTTCCAGGTACTCCCGAATCGACCCTTTCGATGACTTGGTTTGTCGGTCAGGAGATCAAGGCGCAAAGTATTACACGGTGCATGGGTTTTTGCAATGCTGATTTTAAACCTGTACATTTAGCGAATTAGACCCCTGACTGAATTGTCAATTATAACAGCGTTATCGGCATATAAGAGGTCGCAGCGTTGTTGGGAGGAGGAGACGGATATAACGTGATGATTTAAACCATCCGATGACAGATCAAAAGCTTTGTAAATGCATAGAGCTTCTCTGTTGTAAAAATATCTAATATTGATATTAATTTTGTTAGGGAAAAATCCAGAATACATCTACAAGGTTTGGACATATCGAAAATATTGTTAACTCTGTAAGTATTAAGAGAAAATAACAATAAAAAGACAATATATATAATATTATAGTCTAGTTGGACAGTTCTGTTTAAATAATTTATAAGGAAAGATGACAGAGTCATCAAAAAAAGTCAAAAGTTATTCATATAGAATAAGGTACGCATGAAACATAAAATTATTTGTTAAATTGACAAAAACTATTGTAGAGTACTTTTAAGTTGTAATCAAATTGTAATTTTAATTTAGTTTCGAAATCATTTTTAATTAAGAACTTTAAACCGTCGCCCAGTTTTGACATTTTATTTATTTATCGCAGAAAGACGCAAATAAATGTTTTACGCAAAATGTCGAGATCCCCGCATCGTGTAAGGCTGAGAAGCATTATCGACAGAATCAAGGAGACCTGGATGGCGAAAGAATGGTCACCAATTGGTTTAAGTGATTGCTTATATACTATGTAACCTCAGCATTCTGCCTACTGGCGATTAGGCATTAGTAGACGGGCGCGCCAACCACTACACTACGGCGGGCTTATCTCCCTTCGATATCCTTATTCAGGATTTTTGCCCGAGTAGCCATTGTGTCGAAAGCACTCCTCCAGGATTCTGGTTCTATCATGCGCAAGACTGTATTCTTTACCCGCCTGGACACAGACTTAAGAACAGGGTTGCAGTCCCGTGGCTACTGTCTCAGACTTAAAGATCAGAGGTCTGCGGTTCGAACCCCACTCTACCACAACTTCCCATTTTCTAATAGTGAGTTATTTACAACTTGTTAAAAAAATAAATGGCCAATTTTTTTTTCTTTTAAAAAAATTAATCAAAAAAGGTTGTAGAGTGATCACTTAAACCAGTCAATCACAGGTCATAAGTCCTGTAAATGCCTAGATTTCCACTCCCCAATGCTTCTTAAGATTTTGGTCCTCTCTGCGCCGGATATATTTGAAAAATGTCAGCTAGGACGTATTTGTATTCTTGAAAGATTTCTGTGGGTTTCTGTAACTCGGGGACCCTAGTTTATTAGGTTAGGAATAGCCAAATGAAATGTATAAAGATAATATGGGGTGTGTATTCATATGATTTACTATTACGAACATGATTATGTTACTTTGAACGTAATAAAAGTGTATACCTATGTTAACTTGTGTTTTATTTTTAGTTTAAGTGCTGTGAAACGCTTTTTAAATAAGATACAATGAACCTTTTTACACGGGGATTAGGTTTCCTAGTTTAAAAATCATTTCGGGATTTAAAATAAAAATAATTTTTACTATTTATGTACAGTAGAACTACAATTATCCAAATCAATTGGGACCGGACCCCATTCTATTTTAATTAATTACTGTATGTATGTTGAAAATGAGCTTTTAATTAATTAAATGAAAAGGCAACACTTTTATATGTTAAGCATAGTTCTAGCGTGGATGGGCGCCAAGTCGTTGGAACAGTAGGCATCATCCCTCAGTAACTACACACGTGTGTTTCCAGAAATTATCAAGCAGCCAGTGGGCCACATGGCAACTCCGACAGTATCTACCTACTGTCTACAAAAGCTTCTCTTCGGACATCTATCTCCTTTTGTTTACCATAAAGTTGAAACGGTGCTTTATTTATTTAGTTTTTCATTGCGTACTTGTTGGCATGAACACTTGACAAATTTACTACTATGCCTTTATGTTATTTAACGTTTATTTTTTGTAAATTTATTGATGTCATTAATTTTACCTTGATAGAATTCCACTCGTCCATGCGCTTTGTAGCTGCACGATGATCCATATATCAACTATAAAATACCTAGATTTTGTAAATGGGATCTCTAGACCATTAATGGCGGGTAAACGAATTCCCACGCGAGTGCGGGTCGATAAATAGCGGGGGCGAAGCACTAGGGCTTCTACTATATAGTGGACTGTATTTTTTTATTTTAATATATGAATAAATGAATATCTTCGATATGCGGTATGCAATGTCAATCAGTCACAACTCCAACAAATGAAATGGATCAGGAATGTAAGCCTCTAACCTGGTTCGTTCTTGATTGAATTGCGGTCCGACTGGTCATTTGCGAGCTGCACCAACACTAGGACAGGCCTCCGATCTGGAGCTGAACACTGGTGGTTGGTGGAAACAAATGGTTATACATAACACTTTTGGCAAAAAAATGATTTCTTGCTGTGGCAGGTTATCAAAGGACACTAGGATTAGAATTCCAATCGTCTATGCGCTTAGTAGCTGCAAGAGGTGTTGTAATCTTACTCCTTTTTATTATTAATTTTTATTATTTTTAAAGATCATTAAAGATGTTTAAACATAGGCAGAATGATGAATGTTACACATGTGTAAAGTGGCCACTTAAACCAGCCAAAGACAGTCATAAGCCTGTAAATGCCTAGACTTCCATATTTCTTTCCCAAAAATGTTTTCCCTCAACAAAGTTATAACTGGTACAGCTCGAGCATTATTTCTCTCACCATTTAGTCTCAGGTTTTTCTTTTATATAAAAACAAAAAACAAGAATTGTTGATTTAAAGGTGATTTATTGTGACAATTATAGTAAACATAAATACATTGAAAGGTTCATATACAATTTCTACATTTAACAATTCATAAACTTGTTATGGAACATTCGACTACTTATTTCTAAATTATATAACACAATAATGATTATCTATCATTAACAATAACGAGTAATGCAGGACCAAGTAAAGATAAATTACATTACATAATATCTCCCAGAATACCAAACTGACAGACTTCAACGCGCCAGCGAGGCTTATCAGGGGAGTAAAAAAATATTCTCACATAACAACTTCGAGATTTGCTCTGGTGAAAGGCCCAGAGAGAATAAAATATAATTTTTCCTTGCCAGTATTCAAATCCCTTCATAAGATGCCTCCGAGATATCTCTATCGGCATGGTAATGTACGACAATCCGGAGAGTATGACTCGTCGGCGATGTTTAGACGTTGAACCTCGTCTCGGAGCCGTCGGCCAGCGTGAGAGTGGCCTGGCGGGGGCCCGACCACGACAGGCGGGCGAGGCGGGCCGGGGAGAGGCGGGCGGCGTCGGCCAGGGGGGCGGTGCTGTAGCACTTGACGCAGCGCGTCTGCGGCGCGCCGAGACCGAACATACCTGGGAACAAATATAATTATTTAGGCGTTTTATTTTATTTTATGAAGAAAAATTTTAGTTTAGCATATTTTTTCTATATTGTTTCTACATTGTTTTATCGTAGTAGGTTTTACATATTGTTTATATATTGGTCCTACTTTGTATTATTACAGTAGAGAACGTATTGACATATATAATTTTGATATATCGTTACCATATTTTTTGTCTCAGTCGGAATTTGTATTTTAAGAATATTATAATAAACAAATGTTACATTAGAAAAATGTCTTTTATTCAATGATTCGTAGAAGGTTTCAATGGTCTCATGCTTTACTCGGCTCATCTGGTCGGCGGATGGGAAAGTTCAGGTGGGTGCTTCGCCCCCCGGAACATCTTCATCACAATGGCATTACACAAAAAATTCCGAAGAAAACAGACCAGTTTTAATATATCAAGTTGATTCTTGTATGGCTGTGATGTCACACTAGTCTACATACAAGGCTGGATATATCTCTCTTATTTTTTTATATGATAAAGTTGTATTTTTTGTGACCTTCCGAAGGACATTTTCACTCTGAATTTGAAAAGCAAAATTTGTACAGCTCTGCTGGATTTTAATAAAAAAAACATTTACCGTCGCTACGTCGGCGTAGCGACGGTAAATGTTTAAAAACTCTCGGGAGTAAAAAACAGACAGACAGACATAACAACGATACAAAGGCTAATATAAAGATCTCCCAGTCGGGAAATGGCGACTAATGAACTAGGCTTATGGAGAAAACAGGGGAACTGTTACCCGTGGTGGTCTGCCAGAAGTTGAGCCGGTTCTCGTTGCAGGAGTAGGTGACGAGGAACTTCCCGTCCGGGGAGAAGGCGCACGCGCTCAGCGGGGCGGAGTGCGCGGCCAGCAGCTGGCATCGCCCCTGGCGCAGCTCGTACATGGCCACCTGCCCGCTGTGGCTGCCCACTGCGAGAGGAACAAAAACCATTAAAAAATCAAACTCATCAACATCTTTGACATTTTCTATCGGGCATTGGTACACTAATTTTGTTAGATGGAAGGTAAGATGATAAGTCTTATAAAAATAAGCAATAGGTAGATTGTATTTACCGGCGATTCTCCTGGTGGCCGGGCAGTGCGACACCTGGTTGTACCGACAGATAGCCGGGAAGACTTCATTCAGGCCCTTGGACTTGAGATGCGACTGGTCGACGCAGTGTAGAACGATGTCCATTACCTGAGGAAGAGAAATATAATACTTGAATCGTTTCCACAGGATTATTGCAACATGTATCTATCTAGAAATCTCAGAAGACCAAGGAACTAGTGCAGGACTTTATTGGTTAGTGCAGGGAGGGAGGAGCTCCTACACCAGTTGAGATGAACAGAAGAAACAATGTTTGAGTTCAATGCGTATTTATTACATGGTAAATGGACCGGGCTGACTGAACTTGACTGATTGATGTTACCAAACACTGTGATCCTTTTATAGGTCGAATCCTTGTATTCTTGATGTCTCTAAGGCGGAGATGAAGTTAATGTACCCCAGAAAGTTGTTCTGGAATTTACGTCCGATTTTTTTTTGAGTTAACTTGAGTTAATAAATTAAAATAATAATTATTTTAGCTAACGCCATTTTATTTTTCTCGATACGCAGTTAGGCTAAGAGGTTTGTAAATACAAGCTTCATCAAACATCTTTCTAAATCATTATTTACATTTAAAAGAAAAAAAATAGTGTGGGTTACAAGCGCCTTCCCTGAGGCACCCCGCACGCCTAGGGTGCTAGTCACTCACCTCTACCAGTAGTTCCTGCACCTCCGGCAGCTGACGGTCCACCAAGAGCTCGATGCCGCGCAGCACCTCGGCCCGCGAGCGCTGCAGCGCGCCGCCGCGCTCCGCCCCCGCGCCCCCCTTGTCCGGGGCGCCGCCCGCGCCCGCCGCCGCGCCGCCTGCCGCCTGCTGCGCGGCCGAGCGCGCCACCTCACGCGCCATCGTGGTGATGAAGGCCGCTGGCCTGGAAAATATACATTATCGTCGTCAATAAAGACCGAAATTATACGCGTCATAATTACGAATACAATCAAAGTTTAAAAATTTCATAATCTTTATTTTTACATAAAAGGAGATTGACAAGTTCTACCTTGACATATTTTAAAGTGAACGAGAAAAAAATTTCGTGCCGTATTTTTCAAAGTATTTTCCCTGGACTTGTATGCACTTCTTCTAGCGATGCTCCACCAGTTCTGTAGTTTCCTGGGTTGGTACTCTAAACACTATAGCTCGCGTAGAGATTGCGTTTTTAGCCAGAATTTATGTACCTGGCCTGTTTTAGGAGCTTTTCCGCATCCGACGTGGAAACCACAGACAACTCGCCAGAAGAAGGCGGACTGTTGTCGTTCGTCAACAGACCTTCAGATATGGATCCGAATGGTTGAAGAAGAGGTTTCGGCATTTGTCCTGTTATCATTGAAACATTTTATTCATCATCAGTGGCGCTACAGCCCGTTGTGGGCCCTGGCCTCCTCCAGAATTTGTCTCCATTCCTCCCTGCGGCCGCAGAGGCGGCTCTTCTCCAGTTCGTCAGGCCAATTGCTCTAATGTCACTTGTTCCACATTATCCAGCCATCTTAAATTTGGTCTGCCTCCGCATTGTCTGCCTCCGCTTTTTTGGGGTACGGTTATCATTCATTCTGTGCACACGGCCCAACCATTGTAATCTTCTTTTTTGATGAATTGCGCAACGTTGGGTTCGCCATACAGTGCCTCTAATTCATGATTGAACCGTCTCCTCCACACTCCGTTTTGGTTGACAGCACCAAATATCATCCTTAATATTTTTCTTTCAAATACTAATACCATGTCTTTTGGTTCGCATTCGCATTTGCATTCGGCACCATATGCAATGACCGGTCTGAGGAGAGTTTTGTAAATAATGGTCTTAGTTTTCCTACTGAGCAATTTGGATCCCAGATGTTTAAACAAGCCACAATAATATCTGTTGCCGCGGATAGCCGTGCTCTAATCTCGGTACTACAATTATTGTTATAATTAGTCATTTCAGTACCTAAATACTTAAAGGAGTAGATTCATTTTATTGCCACAGCTATATTTACTATGACCATCACACCATTTCTCTGTAGGGGTAGGCAGAGAGGATAGACCGCTACACACACGTCTATCCTGACATACATTCCTAGCTTCATCTCCATTTATACATCTAGTCATACATGCCCTTCAGCTGTGTCTGCTTATGACATGACCAGACTCAAGATTTTAGTTTATCTGATCATGTGACGTCTTTCTTGGTGGTTTTTGTCCTACGTTACCATTCATCCCCGCCATATATATCTGTTTTACGATTATTCCATCATCCATTCATTCTGAACGATCAAATCATCTCAGTGATCCATTCGCAATCTAATCATAATTCCTGTTATACAAACATTGATTGCGTTCCATAATAATGATATTATCTTACCTCGCCGTCGCTATGAGAGTCAGGGCGTGTCTGGCGGTGCGGCAGGAATCGGCTTGAGGAGTTAGCGGCAGGCCGTACGTCATGGACGGGACGAGCTTATCAGCGTCGCAGCACATGTCTAGGAGACCTGGATATATCCAATCACACATATATATCGCAAGAATTTTAACCCACTTTGCTCGGGATCGAGATCAGGTCAGGTATTAGAAATATCACTTCGCATCATTCCAACAGAAGCAATATAACTGATGATTGAACTGTTCGTTTTATAATGATAGATAAATATCTAAAGTATACAGTGATTTAAATCTCAAATTAAAATTTTAAAAACATCATGAGAAATAAATGAAGGGATTCCGTGCGCCTGTTACAGAAGGGAGTGACTTTGCGAGGAATGAAGTAATAAGAGAACGGACGCAGCAAACTCCGGTGATAACTGTCGTCGAGTGGATGCGATACGGTTGGCTGGGCCATATACTGCGGATGGCTCCAGAGAGCCTTAACCAAGCTCGTTTTCTTTGGTTGCGCGAGTGGTTGATGGGATTGAGTAGTTTGTGGCTGGATGAACCGCCAGTGGACGATGGTCCACCTATCCTACCCATCCTGTGATCTCCCAACTTTCAATATTTGTTATTCTCCTTGTCTCTATGGCCATGGGTAGCTACGGTTGCTATGGGAACAATTTTCCATATCCATAGCAACCAACATTAACAACATTTTTCTCTTGATAATTTCTGTCAACTACAGCATGTTTATAATTTTATCTGCCTGCATCTGCTCGTCCTTTAATAATTTGCCCTTGGAGATTTGGAGATATCATCCGGATTCCTGTCCCTGATTCCCTTTCCTGTCTTCCTAAAGGTAGGATTTTTATTTGCTGTAGTTTGTTTGGCCGCATACTGTTCTTTTTCGCATTTTCCATCTCCGCGCAACGCATCTTTTATTTCTCCGCAAAAATTAACACAGATCAACGATTCAGTCAAAAAATACCCACACGAAATTATAATCGCCACCCCACAAGGCAACTGGTTCTCGACGTCCTGGACATCCACTGCTGACTTTTATGTATATAAATTGTTGCAAAAGTAAATAGTACTCACCTAGCAGGACCTTGCTGACGTCCAGGTAGGGCTCCCAGACGGCGAACCCTCGGCCGAGCAGGTCCACGGCGGCGCGGCGCAGCGGCGTGTGCGCCGGTAGGCGGGCCGTGCCGGGCGCCAGCACCAGGTGCGCGAGCGCGAGCGCCGTGAGCCGCGACAGGCTGCCGTGCCCCACGCCGAACCCTGCGCAAGAGACACTCCTCCGGTCAATACATACGGTGGACGATAGCGGCAACTGCTGACGCTACGTCCGTTTGAAGTGATAAGCCCGATAGCCCGATCCATCGAGGTAGTCGGTGTCAAGGTTGAACAAGTTGCGACTTGCGGTACTAATTATAAGTATTGTAAGAACCAAACGCGTTAGTTATGCTCAGTAGGGGGAGATTTAGCAAAATGTAAACTCTCGCCTTCCACGCAGTAGCCGGGCTCTTTATAGACCTGGGCTCGGAGGGGGAGAACTATTCACGGGGACCTGTCACAATAGATCTTCACAGGTCGCAGTGATGTCAGGAGCTCGCATAGCACTGACCCCCACCACTAAATGCTTGCATCTAAAGATTCATGCATCTATAGATGAATCATTATGCCTTGACTTGAAATATTCTACTCTCTGAGATCTTTCATACATTAAGATTATTTTTTATCAGGCTTCCGAGCCAGTTGGAAATTTGGTGTTGCTATAGAAAGGTTCTGATTTAAATTACATAAAACGTTTTCAAAGTGACTATCTCAGTTTGAGCTTATTCGGGGTGCATTGTTTTATTTAATTTAATTTATTTATATATACGCCCAATACATTTTTAAGGAGATATTTATACATAGAAAATTATTATAAAGGAAATTAGAAAGACACAATAGTATATAGTAGACTCGGTGGGAGTGGAAGCGGGACAGAGGTGTTTATAATTGAATTTGATTCAGTGATCGTTTGAAAGAAGACAACTTGTTATCAAAGAAATCAAGACTGGTATGTTTGTCAGCCGACCTGAGAATTCTGGGCATAGGGAAATGAGAACCATAGTTAGTTCTATGGATATTGGAGTGAAAGAGTAAGTTTGTTTGAGGTTTCTAGTTGGGATATTTAATTCTATCGAGCTCAGTAGTTCAGGCGCATCAAAGAGTGAGTTGAGAATTTTAAATAGGACTCGAAGGTCGGATTTATTTCGACGGTCTCGAAGAGAAGATATATTTAAGCTAGTTTCTAAATCATTATATTGGTCTCCCGATAA
The DNA here is from genome assembly GCF_059751315.1 of Micrasema longulum. Lineage (NCBI taxonomy): Eukaryota > Metazoa > Arthropoda > Insecta > Trichoptera > Brachycentridae > Micrasema > Micrasema longulum. The sequence continues at coordinate 96,622 of NW_028278639.1, forward strand.
GCCCAGCCTCCAGCCTATCTTTTTCAAAAATCGATGTTTAACTGGTTCAATATTTTTATAATATCGAGACTAGATAACAGAGGAATACTCTAGGTGCGGGCGAACTAGGGAATGGGTATTTAAATTATTAAAATGGTAATTTTGCTATTGAATGGACGCAATGACATATTCTTTACTAATTTTTAAAAATAAAGCATTAATATTCGCGAAAAAACAGCGAGACCTTATTCAGGTCCCCATTACATGTGTTTCGTCTTTTTGGTTCCGGAACTTGCCAGTCGTAGAAGTCAAAAAGTAGAAAAAACAATTGGTTACAATTTACTGTATTTTTCTGACAAATATAGTAGTACGATAGTAATTTCTTCAGGTGATCGGAACAAACCGGGTGTAAATAAATGTCTAGAATTAAGTAACTGGAAGTAAACTGCAATATAAGACGCACGAAAGTAGAGGAAGCGAGGTCCGTACGCAAAGACAGAGTGAGAGAGACTCCATTGATCACTGTTTGATTAATCTGACTGAGATTTCCGTTGAAATGTTCCCCTTTTATATGGGAGAATAATTAGTTTGTTATGAATCAAATGGCCGGCGCTAAAGCTAGGGTTTCCTAGGACAGCGGTGCCCGTAGTTTAACGGCCGTAGTGAACGGTGATGCAGTGGACAGCCTTCGTAACGGTGACTAGAGTGTGGTTTCCTAGCTTAAGACGCGCCTGTTCAAAATTTAAGCTGCCCAAACAAACCGCATATTTCAAAAACATGAAATAAGTACAGGTAAACGTCGTTTTGCGTCGGTTCGATTTATAACTACGCCGGTTGGAGCTGGCGTGGGATTCCCCGGTTCGGCCGACACCAGACAGTTAGTAGGCGCCGCGATCCTAATAGCAGACACACTTTTATACGTTGTTTTATTCTATTGCCGTGTGCGCGAGCAGCCTATTGTGTGTGTGAAATTGTTTCCGAGTTGGTTTTCGTTTTGATTAAAAAAAAAAAAAAGGTATGATTATATTTTTAATTTTATTATTACTTAAAATGAAAGAATATTAAAATATTTGTAGTTTATGCATAATCATAATTCTGCAAGAAAGGAAGCAACCAATCAAAGGAAATGAAATTTGATGCCTTTTTTAAAAAAATGTGACAATTTAATTTAGTACCGACGAACTGGTGAGTTAGTATTTATTGTAATAAATTCATTATTTATATCAAGAGATTATTATTTTTTTGTAAACGAATTTATACTGTATTTATTGAATACATTTGTAATTTATTTTGAATATACATATATAGGATATGTATTAAATAAACATGTTAGATTGTTATTAGAATTTTGACACGTAAAACAACGTTTACCTGTCCATCCTTACAGCTTCAAAACTAAAATGAAATTAGAAAGAATTTTTTGTATTAATTAATTCATACAAAAAATATCCGTGTGCTTCCCCGATAAGACATAGTCAGAATACTCTAGTGGGCCAAATGCAACATTAAAATATCTCTAGAAGTCTGCTCACAAAAGTTCTAAACGACACTTCTTCATTTCGCGAATGTTCTCAATTGCCAATTTTTGTGAATAAGTAGCAGGGTACTTACCTTCAACAACGGAATTTTTCCTGCGAATATCGTCACCCTGTCTCCGTTTATTATTCGCCGCGCCTGTTTGGATAGATATTACAAGGGGTGCTATTAGTAAAATTTAAAAAATCACGCAAAGAAACAGCATATAATTAAAAATAATTAATAGCGCCGGCGTACGATAAATAGACTAGTAATACTACTACCATCACGCCACTTCTCCGAAGGGGTAGGCAGAGAGAATGGACCGCCACACACGTCTATCCTGGCATACATCTTGTCACACATGCCCTTCGGGTCTGGCTACTTTTGACATGACCAGATTTTGGTTTATCTGATCGTGCCACGTCTCCCTCGGCCGTCCTCGTCCCACGTTACCGTTTATACGGCACCGCAGAATTTCAACTGTCATTTAATTCGCGGCAAAACTGTTTCACATTTTTATGATGACTGTTTAAACGATCTTCTTTCCAAATTATGTTTAACTTCAAATGATATTTCTATTGCCAAATTTTTAAGCTTTCCGCATCGTAATTAATCGATGTAAAGACTTTATTCTTCCTAAACATGCGTCAACCGCACGTCACTGTTTAGTAAAATGTCAAAATCAGACACTTAAACAAAATGGTCAATTACACTGCACCTACTATGAATTTAGTTTGAGACAACAATTTAGACATTTATTTATTTACCTTGATTTGATTCACCTTTTTGGGCAAACGCGGCGGCGTCTTTTGACAGATCAAATGAGTTTCGAAAGTTTTTCGACGTAAAACCGGGGTTATGAAAAACGTAAAAGAGGTTGATTGGGGGGATATTTGAATGAGAATGTATGAAAAAATGGGACCTAAACATTTCGGCGTAAAAAGCAGGAAAACGTAAAATTTTACGTAAAAACGAGGTTTTACTGTATTTTTCTGTGATGAAATGAACAAAGAAAATAAAAAGTGCAGTCAGGAATACAACATATTTAAGAAAGAAGTGAAAAGTTACATTTATAATTCTTTTTTGAGTAGCACTGATTAAAAAACACTGTTTATTATTTTTTGTAATTTATATGTTATACTAAAAATATTAATAATTAAAAAAAAAATAATTGGTACTGGTCCGACACTGACCCACGGGAACTCCATGAGAGGCCTCTTCACTCATTCCGCTCGAGATGTGCCAAAATACTGCCAGAAGCTTCAGAAATCGACTTCAACATTGTATCGCTGCTGAAGGTTGCCATCTTGCAGAAATCATTTTCAAAACTGACCTGCGTCTGCTAATGAATCAGTTGTTTTTTTTTATAGCTCCCCAAATCCCGGCATACCTTTTGCCCCACCCTGTATTTATTAATATATTTTGAAGAAACATATTTGGCCGAACAATGGGCAATTATCATGGATTTCTTATTAGCTAATAAATTAATCTAAAAAATCACAAGCCGATCGGTACTATTCTTATCGAAATCTGTTAAGAAATAAGGGAGATATAAAGGATTCAATTCTAGTCGTTTGAACGGTGCCAAAAACAAACCAAGTATGACGTCTTCGGATGTTTTGTGACGTCATCGGATTTTTTTTCATCAATGTCAATGTCTATGGAGTATTGTAGATAGCTTCCTTTTTCTATGTGTCGTTTGTTTACATTTACGGCGTCCAGTCACTTATAAAACGCTACGAGATGTGATTTATAATTTTCATGTTAAATTGATAATTCAATTTATCATTATCATAATAAATTAATATTTAGAAGAGGTTGAAAACCAATAAAACAATAAAAGGAATTCGAGATGTAAGATGTAATCCGTTTTCACTTTCATCTGTCAGTGCCTGGAACTGGAGTGTGGAGTGGGTAAGGTGGGGGGCTTGAGATAATATGCATAGACAACTCTCCTTATATTTCTATCTGAGGCCTGTTGCATTACCAACATTAAAATGAATGCATTACTCGTGAACTTCTGTGACAAAATATATTACCAACTAACGAAACGATCGTTTTCAAAAGACCTTATTTTCGAAACGAAAATAATGAAAGAAAATATTCATTGTAAGGGTTTATATAAACAATAGGAGAATCTTTAAAAAATCCCTATTTATTCCTAGAGAAATATTGAATTGAATATGGCTTTCACATTAGAATATTTCATAGCTCCCGAAGCGAAAGACTGTTCATCTTGCCTTCATGGAATAAAAACGATCAAGATACACTTCGGTCGGTGTACCGGAGCAGTGCCCTGTGGACCACTAGGCGCGGAAGTCTGCTAATGTGAAAACAAAATCCTAGAAAGTAAAATAAATGAAAGACGATGGATGTCGTCGATCGTACCTTCGCTGTTGATGTCCTGGCCGAACTCCGCTCCGATGACCCCGAGCAGCACCACCGCCGTGGTCTGCTTCCGCTTCAGCTCTGCCATGGAAGACGGCTTCCGCATGGCCTCCTCCTCCTCCTCTTCTTCCAATTCCTCTTCCTGCGCAAATTACCATTATTTAACTAATTGCATCATTATCATTTATTTAAACACTTTACATACAGTTGACATATATGCGCGTAATGGAGGGCATATTGCCCTGAGGCAATTTCTTCCTATCTTCCAAAACCAAATTTGAGAAAATCAGTGGTATATGAACATATTGTAGGTAAAGTAAAGTCAACAGATGGAAGAATTGAGGAAATGTAGATGTTTAAACATGGGCAGAATGGTGAATGTTACACAGTGTGTAAAGTGGCCACTTAAACCAGCCAATGACAGGTCATAAGCCGTGTAAATGCCTAGACTTCCATATTCCCTTCTCTTAAATTTTTCCCTCTCTGTTGCGACAAATTGTAATTTTTAGGTATATTACAATATTTTCATTTTAAAACAAAACATTGATACGAGATTATTCCACAATCGAGCCGTTACTACTGTAAAAGAGGAGGCAAAAAAATTAGTGCGGTGAATGGGTATTGAAAGGGTTCTCTCGTTACTAGAACGAATAGATAGTCCGCGTTGTGATTGTTGAGGTTGAGGTTGGGAGAGCTCTCTCAGATAAACAGGCCAAGTGGGATTATTTATGATATTGCGAAGAAGCGATAGAATGTGAATGTTTCTTCTATGCCCGATACTGAGCCGACAGATGGAAGAATCGAAGGAATACGGATGGTCAAATATAGGCGGAATGGTGAATGTTACACAGTGTGTAAAGTGGCCACTTAAACCCAATGGCCACTTTTTTTTATTGATTGAATTTTTGAAGATACTCACAACTTTTTACTGTGTTTTTACTATGTTTTTTAAAATATGTTTTTTTTACGATACATATACATTTTTAAAAATTACATCTTTTACTATGTTTTTTCTTTTTACTTCGTATTATACTATGTTTTTTGCTATACACATATATTTTTTTACTATGTCTTTAACTATGTATTTTGATTTTTACCGCAAATTTCATTGGGTTTTGAATATGTTGTTACTCTGTCTATTACTATGTATTTTACTGGGTTTTTTTTTGTAAATGTGATATTTACTATGTTTTTACCTTTATTTATTGTTTTTATGCATTGATTACATTATATTTTTTTGACTAGCTTAAAACGGGGTAAATAACCCTAGTTAGATAATCAAAGCAACTCCATATACATGTATAATTTTATGTATGGAATATGATAGTAAATAAATAAAAAAAACAGGCTATGACAGGTCATAAGCCCTGTGGACGCCTAGATTACTATATTCCCTTCTTTAAAATGTTCTTCATCTCTGCTGTAATATCTTAACATAAAGTTTGATAAAACGATTTTCTCACCTTGTCTCCCTGGGTCTGTTGAGGCGGGGGCGCCTGCGTGTTGATGCTCTCGGTCTGCGTGTAGAGAGGCAGGTACTGCGCCCAGCTGTCCACCAGCGCCTTCCTGCCCTTGGGGCCCAGCCTGGAACACAACCCGAATAGTCCCACAGTCTATTTTGATTTTACTTTTTTTCTGCATCTGTCAACATTTGCCCCGTTGGTTGTTTTACCCGGTCTTCCACTGTCCATTTAATTTCTTCATAAGAAATTGCATTACCTCTCTCTAGTCCAAGCATCCACGCTACTTTTCGAAGCAAGCAATGTTGGACTGATTCAATGTGATTTATGCGATTCACACAAAATGGAGACCAGACCACTATTCTAGGAGGCACATTCTAGAAGAGGGCGAACAGTCGAGCAATAAAGAGTTTTGATTGTACGGACATTAGTAAAATCAGAGGATATTCTGTTAATGAAGCCAAGTAATTCTTCAGTGATTTATTTACAGTATTATCTATATGCTCATTGTATGTCAGTTTATAGTCCAAAACAACTCCTAAATCTCTGATGGACTTAACTACATTAATTGTGGAGTTTTGTATTAGGTACTCGAAGGAAATCGGTTGTTTTGTTCAATGAAATGACATTATTTTCCATTTTTTAATATTTAGTTCTAATCCATTGACTTTACACCATCGGTGAAAAGAGTTAATGTCTGATTGAAGAAGAAAACAGTCTTGTAAGTTTGAATTGTTTTGAGAATTTTGTCGTCGTCTGCGAAGAGCCTAAAACGAGAGTAAGAGAATGATTTAGCAACATCATTAATAAACAAATTGAATAGCAGGGGTGCCAAATGAGCACCCTGAGGTACACCCGCTGTAACATCAACACTGGTTGACAAATAGTAAATTATCCGAACATTTTGTTTCCTACCAGTAAGATACGAATTAATAAATGAGAGTTATGGATCTCATATTCCCGAGGCATGTAATTTACATTGCTTTTTAAAATTTACAAGGCTCATGTTAAAGATATCAATATAAATAGGTTTCTAAGATAAAAAGTAACAGAAATGATCTAGATACGCTGCAATTGGAGTTCTAATGCAGTGTCCTATGCACCGCTTGGTGGGAATAGTGAAATCACGACGAAGGAGTTAAATTAATTGTAAAGAAAAAAAACCAAACTACATTCATAACTTAAAACCTCGTAAGTTTCACAAGTGCCCTTTTTCTACATAAAGCACGGGGCAGTCTGGCTACACGTCACACAGTAAAGGGGAAGATCGGTCCCTACCTGCCCAACTCGGCCAGCAGGAGGGCCTGGGCGGCCTCGCGCACCTCGAGGCACTGGTGTTGCCAGCGCCGGGCCATCATCTCCACTTGTGGACGCTTGAAGTTCTTGGAACCTGCAAACACCGATGCATAGAGAAACATTACACACATAAAGCTTCGCTGGAGAGTATTCAAATCCCTTCGTGAAATGGCTCCAAGATACCTATCGGACCTTTGTATTAGGGAAAATACAAGTCAAAGAAAATCTACTCTTAGGTCAGCATTTGATTCAGGCAGAGAAAAAACTTGTCGAAATCCGACGTTCCTCGAACACTAGATTCGGAGGTCGTGATTTTGCCGTCGCCGGCCCCTCTGCCTGGAACCGATTGCCTTCAAACTTACGAATCATCGACAGACCCAGTCAGTTCAGATCCCAACTAAAATCTCACGTCTTTAGTTTATCATACCGTCAATTTTAAATCAGAAATTATAATATGTCACTTTAGCTCAGTTAGAATGTAAGTTTGAGTATACAATTGTAAATCGCTCTTGAGGTGATATTTCACAAAAATGGAACTATATAAATCAGCCAAATTTTATTATTATTATTGTTAAGCGCAAATGTAACATCATTTTTATTTGTGTAATATTTTAATTAAATTTTAATTTGTAAATTGTTTTTGCAATGTGCGGTTCTGGAGGCCACAGGACCTTAAAAACGGATCCGGTTTAGTGGGTGGGGCGGGGCTTTCAATGCTGCCATCAGAATATTTCCCTCTCCTATGGAACCTATGACCTGTTGCTATCACTTTGTATAACTCACCCGCAAATCAACGCCCACTGTCATCGGACCTACTATTATTATTATGGATAACTTATATAGCGCCATTTTCGTAATAAAATACCTCAAGGGCGCTTTACATAGTGATTCTATTGTTAAATTAATTTAATTGAAGCTTTTAAATTTGTAATTTAATTAAAACAATTTATTTTGTTGTCACATGCTACGGATTTATTCAAATGATTTAGAGAACAAGTGGGTTTTAAGTTTTTTCCGAAACATCACTTCACTTTCACAGCCTCGCACCTCTGCTGGGAGAGCATTCCATGCCGTAGGGCCTGCGACCGCAAATGCGCGTTCACTAAATTTAGTGCGCTGTTTGCGTAGAGGTATAATAACTTTTCCTCTCGCCGTAGACGTAGCTGATCTAAGCGTGAGACGCCTGTCAGCTAGTTCATCTGGAATGCGAAGTTCCCTTAGATATTCCGGAGCAGAGTTGTGCAGTGACTTATACATAAGCCAACAGAGTTTGTATTCGACCCTCTGTGGAAAACGTAGCCAGTGTAGCTCCCGAAGTAGTGGAATGATATGACTGAACTTAGAGATTCCGAAATTTGTCTCAGCTGGTAGAATAAAAAGTGTTAAATAAATAATAAATACAGATCAACGCATATCGTTTCTTCTATCACTTCCAACTAGGTAGGAGCTCCCCTACTTCATCCGCAGGCATAAATCATACAACATTATCCCTCTCTATGGAGGAGACCATTGCCTGCTGCCATTAGAATATTTTTTCAACTTCTTATACAGCGTGTTCTTTAAACCCTGTCACATCCGAAACCACAATGATCAGTATGGGCAAGAAGACATTTTAGCATATTTAAAAATATATTTAGAACAAAGAAATTTAAAAAAATTAAATATTTATAAAAACAAATGGTTGCTTACTTCTGCAGGGGAGAAGTGAGGGGAGCGCGGCGCAGTGTCAGATTCCCCCCTCCCCCTCCTCGTTTCTCCCCTGCAGAAGTAACCAACCATTTACTTTATTTGATATTTTATTTTGAAAATTTTATTTGTTCTAAAAAATTATTTTGATGTGCCAATATGTCTTCTTGCTCATACTGATCGTGGTTTCGGATGTGACAGGGTTTAATGAACACCCTGTATACGATTTATATTTGTACATTGACGAGCTTCTCGGCTCCCTCTCATACCGAGGCTATTACCTGCTGCGATCAGCTTATCCGGTAGCAGAACGCAGTGCAGAGTGGCCAGGAGCGACCACCCCTGCTTTATGTGCGCCTGTTGCTGGCCGTAGGCCTCCTCTCTCTCCTCCTCGCCCTTGGACCAAGAAGAGACGGAGGACCTCCCGGACACCCTGTGGAAAAAACATCCATTATTACTGATGCAGTACAAGCCTATACGAAATAATGGACTCAATTTCGTACAATTTTCGAGAAGGTAACAAAAAAAACACAAAAAAGTAGCCAGAAATTGAAATGCACGCAATGATCCATGGAAAGACAGATGCTCGGTGTATGTCCGAATCGTGCAGCGAAGTTAAAATGGCAGGGACAGGACACTCGGCGAGACAAAATGATGGCAGGTGGACACCCGGAATAATAAAGTGGAGACCATCGGCAAACAAAAGAAGTGTTGGAAGGCCACAGAAAAGATGGGTCGACGACATCGCCTCTCTTGCCGGTAAAACGTGGATGATGAAAGCGGGTGATGGAAAGGAATGAAGACGTTTGCAAGAGGACGCCATCCAGCAGTGGAGAGAACAAGGCTGAAGAAGAAAAAGAAGAAGAACAAGGAAGTCTAGGTATGTACATGGCTTATGACCTTTGACTGCCTCACATTTCTGTCCATGTTTGAACATTTATATTTCTTCAACCCTTCCACTTATTGGTTCTGTGAAGCAAAAGAGCTGAAACACGTTTTTTATATTCCGGATCAACAGAGAGGGAAAAAATTCAAGAGAAGGGAATATGGAAGTCTAGGCATTTTCAGGGCTTATGACCTGTCGTTGGCTGGTTTAAGTGGCCACTTAAAATTTGTGTAACATTCACCATTCTGCCTATGTTTGAACGTCCACATTTCCTCAACTCTTCCATCTGTTGACTTTTGTGAAGTAAAAGAGCTGATACCTTTATCACGCGGGTGAGATCTATCCAGCTGAGGCAAATCACCTACTAGGCAACGGACATACTCAAACATTGCTGATTTTATATATGTGATATAAATGTTTTCTCTCCCTGTTGAAATAAATTTAAATATAAAATCAGCTTTAAAGCTAAAAAAAACTAAAATAAACTTAATTATTAACAACGTTCTTACAAGGTTACATCATTTTAAAAAAACGTTAGAGATGGGACAAATTGATCAATGTAAATTGATCGAATAAAAGGATAATTCTTTTGATGTTGTTCATGAAAAAAGTATAAATATCTTATTTTTTGGTGAATAATTGTCTTGAACACACTATAATAGGCTTGTTTTTGCGTTTTTATATCAATTTTCGGAAACAGAGTTTAATGTTTGCATGAAAATACTGATAAAATGGATTTGATCGGTACATGATCAGTGATCGGTAATTTCCCATCACAATTGACAGCTGTCATTTTAATCAAGCTAAGGACTATAATCAAAGACAGCCGCCCATTTCGTTTGGCGCCGTGCACATTATCACAACCATCTTTGAGCTGTCTCACCCATCTCCTCACCATTGAATCACTTACGACATGTTCTCCGTGTGCCCCACAGATCTAGCATTTTAAACAAGCACCACGAAGCGTAGACAATGATCAGCTTACTTATAATAGCGGCAAATCCTTCTTATTATGTTAGAACAAGTCCCACGCATAGCAAGAAACACAAACGGAAATAGTTTTCTGCATATAACTCATAAATAGAGAAATTTAGCAATTAAGTAATTAGTAACGAGAAAATGTTCAAAAAGGCTATAAAAAATGGAAAGTGGAGCTAGGTAGAAGTAAAACGGATTGTCTCATTCGCCCGAACCAATATTGAATCAACTGCTCCACAAGTGTATAGCTTATGTTAGGTTTTTGTTATTTCACTGTGCGTTTTGTAATATAAATAATATAGATGTACATAAATTAATTATAAACATAAATACGTAGTGTTGAAAACTGTCTGAACATTTTGTTAATTATCTCTGTTTATTAATTTAGTCTTCTTTATTTATTCTCAAATGTCAAAATATATTTTTTTAAAGTATATTGTTAAGTGTCCTCGGCACGGGTAACCCCAGTGAGGTCACATTATTTTTATTACAGTTTGTAAGAGAAAAAATATGAATAAATAAATAAAGTATTAGAGAAATTCAGAGGTAGGTGGGCAGCCTGGCCAGGAACTCGGAGGTTGAGACTCACCTGTGCATCTTGCGATGGAACTCCTGCTCGGGGATGAAGGTGGCGTTGTTCATGGACATGAGGGTGTTGGCCAGCGCGATGATGGCCAGCAGGTGGTTAGAGGTGAGCGTAGTGCTGAGCTCCCAGTGCAGACGGGCGGTGAAGAGTCTGAAGAGAAACGGAGCAAATTACGTCAATATAACACTGCCAAGCAGTGCTATCTACACTGTAGACTTTTGTCACCAGGAATCGCGGGTTGTTATATATAATAGAGGAATATGATGTAAATTTACTGACCCAAGAAATGCAATGTGTTTATTTTGTGATGTGTTTTTTCCTAATAATAATGTAACATAAAACATTACTTTCGATGTCAAAAAATATGGTAAGCTGCAAATAATCGATTATAAGAAGGATTCGCCCCTGCAGTCAGGGATAATTTCATCCCGATTCGACACTTCCCATACCTGGTGAGCATCTCCTGGCGCAGTAGCTGCGGGGGCAGGGAGGGCGCGGTGGCGGCGGCGGGCAGGGCGGGAGGGGGCAGAGCGTTCTGCCAGGTGGGCAGCTGCACCGACATCTGGCCGCCCTTGGACAGGACTCCGAAACTGACCGCCACCTGAAGAGATAGAGAGGGAGTTATTCAACAGAAATATGTCGTTTAGATGCACATTACTTTTTCTTGGTTATTACAGTTGGGCACTGGCAGCGCCAAGCCAAGTGCCAGGTCCTCCAACACACCAAACTAACACGACCGCTACGAAATGGATGTTGAATTTAGGTGTAACGCAACAAATTTATCGACACTCGACACAAAACATAAATTCAACTAAAAGTATTTATTTATTTGATACTTTATATACATATACAATATATATACATATACCGTAGTTATTTAGAAAGCAGCCAGCCATAAAAAAGTGAAACTGAGATAATAGCACTTTTATGAAAAGAGTCAATAATCAAATCTACACAATATTTGCAATGTTTTTGCAATGTTTACAAACAAGAATTAAATTATATATTAGAACAGTCTTAATGACTTTTCAAGTACCATAAGATTCTTTTAGTATTTTAGGTGTTTTCTGCAAATAAAGAAATGCCGTTTTACTGATCGACACTATTTTCAGAATGTAATTATTTTAATTTTTTTGTGTGAAAGCGGTTTGGCTGTTTTTAGCAGAACATATAATTCACCTTACTGCACTTGATAAGACCAATATCTCATTTTTTCAAAATTGTGGACTGGCTACTTTTTGCATAAATACGTTCAACTAATGTATTCAATCAGTAATGTCTACATTTCTCATTATCATATTCGAACATCTGTTATAGTAAATTAACTCTTAAAAGGCTGTGCCACAAAATTCCTTAACACACAATGATGTAACATTGTGTTACCACAAGCAAAAGACAGAATATTCTGAAGTTCATCATCATCATTCCCTTTCCGCACCTTATGGTGCATAGGGCACTGCATTGGTAAACCGATCACAGCGTATCTTGATCACCTTTGTAACATGAAAATAAGATGATCAGTCTTACGTTTCAGGTGCCAGTCCAGGGACTATGAAATATTTTAGCGTAAAAACGCATTTTTTAATTAATATTTCATATCCACCATATGTATATTTTTATATTTGGATAATTTATATAGCGCCGTTTTTGTGAAAATCACCTCAAGGGCGCTGTTAAATAAATAAATATCCCACCACGTCTTGCAGCTACAGAGCGCATGGACGGTTGGGATTCTTGTTCCTCGTCTTCAATTATGATATATAGGAGCTAGATTACAGCACGTCTTGCAGCTATAGAGCGCATAGACAATAAGAAATCAAGCCCCTATTTACATTTTTTATTTGACAATAAAGTTTAGAGATTTAGTGATATTTAAAAAAATTAAATAAAAAACAAATTTATAAAAATTGAAGTTAGATTACAACAAGTCTCGCAGCTACTGAGCGCATGGATGGTTGGAATTCTAGACCTCATTAACTAAACTCGGATATTTGATAGTTGAATCAAATGTCGGGAATTAAACCCGAGACCTCATGCGTGGTAGGCAAATGCGCAGACCACTACACCTCGAGGCCGACTGAATTTCAGACATTTGAAAAAATAAAGAAACATACTGTTGAATAAGTCGGGAACAGACTCCATGCTACTGACGAGAGAAAAGTGGTATGGACCCTACCACCCACAACCGCCTACTTCTGTGTACTCACCATGGGCCTCAGCAAGCCCAGCTTCGCCTCGCACACTCTGTCCAAGTCGGGGTCCAGCCCCCAGGCGTGCAGCAGCGACAGCAACACCTGCGCTATCTCCATGGAGTGGCTGGGCTCCGTGGCGCCCCCGGGCCGGCGGGAGCCTCCGCTGGCCGCCGAGGACTCCAGCGAACTCGCTGCAACGGAAAAATCGGTTCGGAAAACTTCGCCTGACCTTAGCATGCTTAGATGTGCGTACGTCGGGGGCGAATCGTCAAACAAGCGATTATGCGCAGCTTACCAGTATATTTGACTTTTTTTAATAGTGTTTTGTAGTAACATCATTATACGTATATGGGACGGAAGCTTTTCAATAATTTACCACAAAATCTACGTCAAGAAATAAATTAAGGATAAATTAAAGAAAAGCTTCTTGACATAATTAGCACTGACCGTATTCTGAAAATAAAGATGTATGTATAATATGTGCCTGTGTATATCAATATTCTGTGTATACCAAAACGATGTATGATAGGTGCAGACGGAAGAGCTGAGGAAATGTGGATGTTTATACGCAGGCAGAATGGTGCATGCTACACAGTGTGTAAAGTGGCCACTTACACCTGCCAATGACATGTCATAAGACCAGTAAACGCCCAGACTTCCATATTCCCTTCTCAAATATTTTCAAAAAGGTTTCGAAAGTAGATATACACTATTTTTTTTTTATTAATCAAATTTCTTACAAAGCTCTTTCCTGTACCCCTTTCAATATAAATATAAGGTTTATATTATGATTATTTTATAATGAGGAAGTTCAGTGGTTTTTTTTTTTTTTTAATTTGTTAATAGACTGTTAAACTAAGTCAAAAAATTTTTTTTATTTTTTTTTATTTACGATTTTTCAAAGTTTTGTATTTCTGAAATAACTCCGCGTGTAACGTCAGAGGTTCATTTCCGCTTATTCTCATTCAGTTCTTCCCATTGGTCCAGAAGCGACAAGCAGACCGGAAATCTTCCATAGCTCTCAGATCATAGGTCGATTCACATGAACCAGTGACGTCATTTAAAGTAGTGCGTTTTTATCAAAATATTTTTTATTATTTTTTCTGTACATTTTCAAGAAACTTTGCCGTACAATTTAATGCTCTAATTTTAACCCCGCGTAAGAAAACATTTTTTGTATCCAATTTCCCGTAGGACTGAAGTTCCTCATTACGCATCCACACACACGCACCCACCCTCTCATTTATTCACACACGCACATACACCCTCTCCCTCATTCACTCACACATACACACCCTTGAATACAAACGTCACACATACGCTAACTCTTTTCTTATATATTATGTATTATTAGATCAGGCAAACAAATGTTTATCGCAGAAGGCTAAACTAGCAGTTCACAATGGAGTTCTAGTGCCAACTCTAATGTATGCGAGCGAAGTATGGAATCGGAAAAATGATGGTGAAAGTTGGTTAAATGCTGTCGAAATGTCGTGTGGTAAAACGATGCACGATAGGTGCGTGCACAAATGTCGAGATCCGTGGACTGTGTAAGCCTGAGACTTGCATTATTGACAGAATCAAGAAAGGGGGGCTGCGTTGGTTCGGACTTGTAGAGCGAATGGACAACGAAAGAACGGCTAAAAGGATCTACGATGCGAATGTTGATGGATGCAGAAAATGAAGAAGACCGAGAAAGACGTGGCACGATCGAGTCCATCAAATACTTGAAGATGGACATGTCAAAAGTAGGAATAATCGGCGTGCGTGCATGAGAAGATGTATGAATGTAGAGGAAGCGAGGTCTGTATGCAAAGATAGAGTGATATGGCGTTCTCTCCTCTCTGCCTACACCTACGGGGAAACGGCGTGATGGTTTGTTTGTTTGTATATCGATTTATAAATTTTGTGTTTTTTTTATTAGTGTTAAATTTTCTCAATTTTTACAACTGTTTCAAATTTCTTATTTATTGTATTATTTTGTTTTGCATTTTTTGTTTCTACTACTACTACCATCACGCCATTTCCCCGTAGGGGTAGGCAGAGAGAATGGACCGCCACACACATCTATCCTGGCATACATTCCTAGCTTCCTCCACATTCATACATCATGTCATACATGCCCTTCGATTCTGTCTGCTTTTGACATGACCAGACTTAAGATTTTGGTTTATCTGATCGTGCCTGTCTTCCTCGGTCGTCCTCGTCTCACGTTGCCGTTCATTTTCGCCATATATACTTGTTTTACCATCCTTTCGCCGTCCATTCGTTCTACGTGACCAAACCTCTTAGAGACCCTTTCTTAATCTTATCAATTATACTTGACTCAGATTTACACTCTCGCCTGATTTCATCATTCGTAGCCCTGTCATAAATTAATTTCCCACACATTCGTCTAAGAGATCGCATTTCAACCGCGTTCACTCGGCTTTCATCGTTCCTCTGCCAGTTCCATGTTTCACTTCCATACATAAGTGTTGGGACTAAAACTCTTTTAATTTTTTTGTTTCTTTTTTTATAATATTTTTTAAACTTGCCAAACACAAGAGCCAGACTCGTTTTTGGCAAGTTCAACCTTAAAAATTAATTTTTTTAATGTGTGTATTGTTTTTTTTATGCTAAAAAGGTTTTTTTAAAAAAATAATAAAATAACATGTTTTTAGGAAAATAAATAAAATATTTATTATTTATTAAAAAACCGTTTACATTTTCCTAAAAAAAGTCTATAAAGTGCGCCCAGCGTCCAGCCCGTTCTCAGTGAACGATGAAACTAGATGCTCAGCTTATTCCTCCATACGTCTAGTCGCGTTTTTTCAGTATTAAAACAAGCTTGTTTATACTTGAAAATAAAAAAAATATTCCAGTAAAATACATACTTTCAAACCAGAATGGCGTTCTATGCTCTCTGCCTATCCCTTCGGGAAAACGGCGTGATGTTTTATGTTTTTTTTTTTAAATTTATTTAATAAATTAATTAGAATTTATATAATTTATGAGTCATTCAATGTCCGGTCTCTAACGCGACTCGGCTACGCGTCTTTTGTTGTCAAAATCTAAGTACGTGCCATAATAGACCCGTACGAGGAAGTTATTACGGAGCGGTGAAATCAATAAAGTGGCAGCAATATCAAGGTTTGTGCCCGCGCGCGTTGGTATCTCCCGATACAAAATATAATGAGCCGCAGACCGCGGAATTGCGGCCGTCTTACACGGGTCGGAGAGCTGAGCCGTGTTTACAAACGCTATCATATCGAGACTAGAGATGCCACGAATATTTATTTATTTATTTATATACGGCAATTCTGCCATTTACATGTATGTGGTTTAAAGAGCAGTTCACAACGGAGTTCTAGTTCCAACTCTAATATATGGGAGCGAAGTATGGAATTGGAAAAATAATGATGAAAGTAGGTTGAATGCTGTCGAAATGCGATCCCTCAGGCGAATGTGTGGTAAAACGATGTATGATAGGTGCACAAATGTCGAGATCCGTGAAGTGTGTAAGGCTGAGACATGCATTATTGACAGAATCAAGAAAGGGGTGCTGCGTTGGTTTGGACATGTAGAGCGAATGGACAGCGAAAGAACGACTAAAAGGATCTACGATGCAAATGTTGATGGATGCAGAAAACGAGGAAAACCGAGAAAGACATGGCACGATCAAGTCCATCAAATACTTGAAGATGGACATGTAAAAAGTAGGAATAATCGGTGTGCGTGCATAAGAAGATGTATGAATGTAGAGGAAGCGAGGTCTGTATGCCAAGATAGAGTGTTATGGCGTTCTATCCTCTCTGCCTACCCTACGGGGAAACGGCGTGATGGTTTGTTGTTGTTGTTGTTGGTTTAAAGAGCGCTTAAAAATATACTAAACTTTTTATTATTAATATTATCTTTTTTTTTAGTATCATTAATACACTAAATTTATTTGACGATTTTCAAAATGTGTAAATGGGGGCTAAATTTCTAACGGTCCATGCGCTCTGTAGTTGCAAGGCGACCTGTAATCTAGCTCCTATCTGTTATATTTTTTTATTGATCTTAATTGAAAACGAGGAACTAGAATCCCAACCGTCCATGCGCTCTGTAGCTGCAAGACGTACTGGGATATTTATTAATTTTTTCAGCGCCCTTGAGGTGATTTTCACAAAAATGGCGCTATATAAATTATCCAACGATACTATATATATATAAAAATCGAGTATGATATATTAATATGCTTATACTATAAATATTATTAATTACATGAAATACATACGTATTTTAACAACAATAAACCATCACGCCGTTTCCTCGTAAGGGTAGGCAGAGAGGAAAGAACGCCACATCACTTTATCTTTGCATACAGATCTTGCTTCCTCTACATTCATACATCTTCTCATGCACGCGCGCCGATTATTCCGACTTTTGACATGTCCGTCCTCAAGCATTTGTAGGATTTGGTCGTGACATGTTTTTTTTCGGTCTTCCTCTATTTCTGCACCCATCAACATTCGCATTGTAAATATTCGTTCTACATGTCCGAACCAGCGCAGAGCTCCTTTCTTGATTTTGTCGATAATGCTCGTCTCAGCCTTACTTATGTAGCCTTACTTAATGCATTATTGCACGGATCTCGACATTTGTGCATCTATCGTACATAGTTTTACCACACATTCGCCTGAGAGATCGCATTTCGACAGCATTCAGTTTACTTTCATCCCTGTTTTTTCAAGTCCATACTTCGCTCCCATACATCAGGGTCGGGACCAGGACTCCGCTGTGAACTGCTAATTTTGCCTCTTGCGATAAACATTTATTTGCCAAGGTTGATTTAAGTGCACCGTTAACTCTGTTCCCGGCATTCAATATCTTTATCAGTCATTCCATCCCAATTTCTCAATATAGTCACTCTTAATATCTATGCACTGCTTACTTATAGCCATCGATTTATTTAAACCCTCAAAAAATATGACTCCGGTTTGCTATCAAAATGCTCATTAATCGCCGCTTCTAACGAGTCATCGTCGTCAAATCGTTTTCCACGAATGTCTTTCTTTAGATTATAAACATAAAACTTTACGGTGGGTGATTGATCTCTGCGGAACCACATTCACGAACTGCAGCCTTTGCAACTTGAGCCTTGTGCACCGGTGCATTGTCGTGGAGGAGCAGGATCCCCCTGGCCAATTTCCTCCGCCTTTTCTTTTTGATCGCCTCCCTCGATTGATGAAATATGCTAGAGTAGTATTCTCCAGTGATATTGATGCCCTTTTTCTTGTGATCTATCGGCAAAATTCCCCGAGAATCCCAGAAAACTGTAGCCATGACCTTCCTTGCGGACTGTGTCACCTTGAACTTCTTTGGGTGCTCTGTACCTTTTCGGTGCCACTGCATGGACTCCTGCTTACTCTCAGGATCATCATACACGTGATGAACTCAAGTTTCATCCCCAGTAACAATTTTGTCAATAGTTTCTTTAGAATTTTCACCACAGAGATCCAAAAACCCTTTTCAGCTTTGTACGCGGTGAGATTTTTGAAGTGGCGTTAGGAATCTAGGCACCCATCTTGCACTGACTTTTGACATGTGTAGGCGGTCGTGTAAAATAGAAACAATGGTACCAGTGCATAGGTTAATAATCTCGGCTATCCTTTTCACCTTCAATCTGGGATCTTCCAATATTCAATTTTCTATTTTCTCCACATGTTCTTAATTACTGGCCTCGGAGCCGACCGGATCGCTCGTCGTCTTCTATGCTCTCTCTGCCCCTCTTAAATTCACTGGACCACTTTTGAACTGTCGATAATGAAGGAGCAGACTCCCCGTAAACTTCTGACATCTCTTCGTGGATGGTTTTCTGATCTTTTCCTTGTTTGGTGAGGAGTTTTATAACGGCACGGTACTCGAGTTTGTTTGACTTTGCGAAATGACTCATATTGCTTATGTTTTGGGGACAACTTCTCAATGACTAATGATCCGTTTGTTATAAAACTCGGTACTTATACAACTAATGAGTGCAATATAACGAAGTAATTAACTATTTATTCATAGTTGAAAATTTCACCATACTTCAGGGGCATGTATACCAACGTAATGAAAAAATTGACAGTCGGACTCTCCGAACCCGCGAAGTTTAAAAATTCCGCTATTTTCTGAAAAAACCTTTTCTTTGTTTTAATATGATCCATATAAAACAGACATTACGCACAAATTTATAATGATTCAAAACCTATTAGATTGATACAAAATATACTGACGGAAAATGTGTGTACTAATGCGACTGTTTAATCTACGCGGAGGAATGCGAAGGATTTTTTTATTAACAGATCTCGAGGATACATATGAATACTTTCTAGTAAGGAATATAATGAACCGTATTTCCGTGTCCGAGCGAATGAAAAATCCGACTAAATTTGTTGCAACAGAGAGGAAAAGCATTTTTGAGAATATAATATGGAAGTCTAGGCATTTACACGATCAATGGCCTGTCATTGGCTGTGTAACATTTACCATTCTCTTCTTAAAGACGTTTTCCCTCTCTGTTGCAACAAATTTAGATCTGAATATTTCCCCACGGAGGAAATCTAGCCTGTCTGCAAACATTCGGACATACTCCAAACATTGTTAAATCAACTGACCGGTAAAAGAAGAAGCATACAAATTGGAAATTTGTTTTCAGGCGTTGCCTAGTAGGTGAATTGGTTCAACCGGACGAATATCACCCACATAGCGAAGATTTCAGCTCTTTATATATATATATATATATATATATATATATATATTATTTTTTTTTAAAATATTTTTTATATTTATTTATTTTTGTTTTTTTACAATAAACATAATAATAAAACAGAGTATTAAAAAAATAAAGCATAATTACATAGCAATGAAATGCATATTATTAGAAAAATAGTCGACAAAAAAATCCCACAAAGGCATGGCCTGTTCGTTGGGCCTATAAAATATGCATGTCTCTGTGCGAGCCGCGTTTTACTTCACAAAAGTCAACAGGTGAAAGAGTCGAGGAAGTGTGGATGTTTAAACATAGGCAGAATGGTGAAGGTTACGCAGTGTGTAAAGTGGCCACTTAAACAAGCCAATGTCAGGTCATAAGCCCTGTAAATGCAGAGACTTCCATATTCCCTTCTCAAAGATGTTTTCGCTCTCTGTTGCAACAAATTTAGACCGCGTTTTACTTCACAAAAGTCAACAGGTGAAAGAGTCGAGGAAGTGTGGATGTTTAAACATAGGCAGAATGGTGAAGGTTACGCAGTGTGTAAAGTGGCCACTTAAACAAGCCAATGTCAGGTCATAAGCCCTGTAAATGCAGAGACTTCCATATTCCCTTCTCAAAGATGTTTTCGCTCTCTGTTGCAACAAATTTAGACCGCGTTTTACTTCACAAAAGTCAACAGGTGAAAGAGTCGAGGAAGTGTGGATGTTTAAACATAGGCAGAATGGTGAAGGTTACGCAGTGTGTAAAGTGGCCACTTAAACAAGCCAATGTCAGGTCATAAGCCCTGTAAATGCAGAGACTTCCATATTCCCTTCTCAAAGATGTTTTCGCTCTCTGTTGCAACAAATTTAGACCGCGTTTTACTTCACAAAAGTCAACAGGTGAAAGAGTTGAGGAAATGTGGATGTTTAAACATAGGCAGAATGGTGAAGGTTACGCAGTGTGTAAAGTGGCCACTTAAACAAGCCAATGTCAGGTCATAAGCCCTGTAAATGCAGAGACTTCCATATTCCCTTCTCAAAGATGTTTTCGCTCTCTGTTGCAACAAATTTAGATCTGAATAACTCCCTAATCCAGCCTGTTTGCAAACATTTGGACATGCTCAAAACATTGTAGAAAAATATAATCCCGTGCGCTAAATACAACTAGAATTTTAACTGCAAATTATTAATAACAATAATCATAGTTTACTAACAAAAATAACAATAACTTTATCTACTACATAAACACTTAGGTAATAGATTTCTCTGGATCATGTCTAGTCTGCCTGACTGGGTACAACCGGTTTTAAGGCAGACATTTTCATACAAAAATAAACATTAACATTACTATCTGCTAGTTAATTTACTATACAGTTATATATTTTTTTTATTTATTTAATATAATATAAAGTTACAGCATGTTAACAAAATGAAATACATAATAAAGCGCAAAAACAAAAAACGGAATACCACACCAAAAAAGAAGCAACCTCTTGCGCTTGCTATGGGATTACAATATTCCTAATTTAAGTACAAAATACACATATTTTTCAAAAAATAAATAAGGGATATAAAATAAGTGCATATACGTATGCATGCAAATGAGCATGCGTGCGCACGCATGTATAATTACACACACATATACACGCACACGCACACTCATTCACACGCACGTACACATTCACCCACAAACATTTATTTATACGCCCAATGGGCATTTTTATGGACACATTCATACATAGAAAATTATTATAAATAAAAGTAGAAAGACTCAATGGTTTATAGTAGACTCGGTGGGAGTGGAAGCGGGAGAGAGGTGTTTATAATTGAATTTGATTCAGTGATCGTTTGAAAGAAGACAACTTGTTATCAAAGAAATCAAGACTGGTATGTTTGTTGGCAGACCTGAGAATTCTGGGCACAGGATTCGCTCTACATGTCCGAACCGACGCGAAGCTCCTTTCTTGATTTTGTCGATGATGCTTGTCTCAGCCTTACATCAGGGACAACACCAGGACTCCATTTCGAACTGCTAATTTAGCCTCTTTTTTTAATTTTTTAATTTATTTTATTTATTTATTCACACTCTTTATCAAAATACAGTTCCATGTTCACTTTGCCCAGCTAACAAGGGTACATACCCCGTTCCAAGCTAGGCAATTACATTTTAATATATTATAATAGTTAACAAATTAATATAGAGCACAGACAAACAAAATATAAACTTATTCGGATACACATTTTGATTCATCTACATGCAGACATACACATATATACACACATATATATAAATATACACATATATACACATGTACATACACACACACGTACATACACCCATGCGCATACACATACATACATTCATAAAACCATAGACAATTTATTTATGCGAAACTTCATGGTTGTCATCTATAAATATATATTTTTTTAAATTATTCCTTATTTTTTATATTTTATTTTTGACATCCAGTAAGGTTCTCCAATCCGTGGCATGCATCAACTTTTCTGACTCCCTACGACCAATGTCACGAAAGAGCGAGGTCAACACCTTCCGTAACTTGACAACACTCCCGTCTTTCCACGATTCTGGCAAAAGGTTATGGACCCTTTTTGCCTACGTTATAGTGTTGCCTCGATGCCAGAACAGTGTTGACCCCTTCACTTAGTATCAGATCCCTATTAGAGTATCTTGTATTATGGTTGTGGTTGACGCTTGGGTAAATGTCTCTCTTTATGTGTGTAACGACGAACATTTATTCGACGAGGTTGATTTAAGTGCACCGTTCACTCTGTTCCGGCGCTCGACGGGATGAGTTCCAATCCTTGTCTACGAACACTTGGACATACTATATTGCAGTGGCGAATGGTGATTTTATTTACGGGTAAGCTATAAAAAAATATCATATATTTGTACCTACATAGAAGATCCATAATGTAAGTGATATATACTATAAATGGATATTTTTCTGTGGTTCTGTGTGATCCACGAAATCAACTCAAACGACGTAACTTCGTGATATTTTATATTATATAGATACTTCCATTACTTTAACACATAAATCATTAAAAAACAGCACTATAAATTCAGTTGATATTAGGTATTCAATTGAAATGTCAACTGGCCGAATCGTTTTAGAAATTAATAGCGCTAAAAACGGCCGCGTCGAGCGCCATATGTCCTGCAATATGACGCATGTAAGTAATTATGGTCTTATGTCAAAATTACCATCTCAAAGTAAAATACAAACAAAACAAACAAACCATCACGCCGTTTCCCCGTAAGGGTAGGCAGAGAGGATAGAACACCAACACAACCCTCTATCTTTGCATACAGATCTCGCTTCCTCTACATTCATACATCTTCTCATGCACGCGCGCCGATTATTCCGACTTTTGACATGTCCATCTTTAAGTATTTGTTGGATTTGGTCATGCCATGTCTTTCTCGGTCTTCCTCTATTTCTGCATCCATCAACATTCGCATTGTGAATATTCTTAGCCGTTCTCTCGCTGTCCATTCGTTCTACATGTCCGGGCGTAAAATAGCTCTTAAGAAATAATGTTTGAAATACTGTTTTCCAAATCAAGAATCTTCAAATAATTTGTGTAATCTGCAAGTTTAATCTAGGAGAAAAACCCGTACTGGGGTTAAGACATTCAAAATATAGTATACTTATTTGTATGAAAAAATAAGCTGGAATAATCGGCTAGTTTCTTGGCTCACCGCAGGCGCTGGGCGCGCTTTGTTAATGTTAATATTTATTGTAGGATAAAGATACAAACGGTGGAGACAGTCTAAAATAAATAGTAATTATTTATTTGCTGTAGATAAAGTTACAGTAAAATATTATTATGGTTAGTCAAATATAATGGTAAGCTGCGCATAGTCGCTTCTAAACACGGTTCGCCTCTGCTATATTGTTGCAAATAATAATTCAACTTGAAGATATTCAAGTTTACCGTTCGAGACGAGATTAAAAAGGCGAATTAATTAGAATTAATTGTAACAAAATGATTATATTATGGAAACGTTGGATTAGGTTATATAACTCGCTGAAGGTAAATGACCACACGATAAATATAGAAGTGAAATCATATAAAGCACTGTCATTAGCGGATTCAAGTGGGCAAGTTACAGCCACAATTCTGCCTATCTTTCAACACACATATTACTTAATTTTGTCTTTTTCATTGGAGCTAACGGGCTAAATCGAGCGGTTGAGATTCATCAGGTTGGGTTTATCGCAGGAGGCTAAACTAGCAGTTCACGATGGAGTTCTAGTGTCAAATCTAATGTATGGGAGCGAAGTGTGAAATTGTAAAAATGATGATGAAAGTAGGTTAAATGCTCTCGAAATGCGATCCCTCAGAGGAATGTGTGGTGTTTTCGATATAAAATTTTAAACTGCAAAGTAGATACTAACCTCCTTAATAAAATACAAATAAATGAGGGATTGAGAACACTCAGACATCGGGAAATATTTAAACAGCCATTGTTTTCAAATAATGCTACATACCACACACCCATGGCCCGCATGTGTCGGGAATATAATATATACTGCCGAAACAATAAAATTGTCATTTTTCATGATACTCTCTCAGCTTTTGCGAATAATCTCTTAGGAATAAATCTTATTTAATAAGTACACACGTACACCTTATTTTTTATTGCATAAATCTATTTTGTGTAATTCTATAATTGAAGATATATATGCATGTAAAATTGTATCGACGAATGCTTTCAAATTGTATGTTTTCTAGTGTGCATCTTTGTTGAATTACCTAATAAAATAAAATAAATAATGAAAAACGATGTATGATAGGTGCACAAATGTCGAGATCCGTGAACTGTGTGAGGCTGAGACTTGCATTATCCACAGAATCGAGAAAGGGGTGCTGCGTTGGTTTGGACATGTGGAGCGAATGGACAGCGAAAGAACGGCTAAAAGGATCTACGATGCGAATGTTGATGGATGCAGAAAATGAGGAAGACCGAGAAAGACATGGCACGATCGAGTCCATCAAATACTTGAAGATGGACAATTCAAGAGCAGGAATGATCGGCGTGCGTGCATGAGAAGATGTATGAATGTAGAGGAAGCGAGATCTGTATGCAAAGAGAGTGATATGGCGTTCTATCCTCTCTGCCTGCCCCTACGGGGAAACGGCGTGATGGTTTGTCGTTGTTGAGATTCGTCGGACTGAATAGGATATTTTCACATGCCGGGAAAAACGTTAAAAATCTTTATATATAATTCTTCTGTACGTTTGAGGTAACTGAACTCCTCCTAAACGGCTTAACCGATTAACGTGCGTTTTTCAGCTTAATGTAGATCCTTGCGCTGCGCATGTTCGTAGATATTAAAAATTTCAGTTGAAAAAAATGTTAGAAGCATATTTTTTTTTCATTGACCTACCATTGGGTTGCATTTGACGAGAATGCATGTACAAAAAAAAATGGAAGGATGTAGTTTTTGTGTTTAAA
Organism: Micrasema longulum; assembly: GCF_059751315.1. Taxonomy (NCBI): domain Eukaryota; kingdom Metazoa; phylum Arthropoda; class Insecta; order Trichoptera; family Brachycentridae; genus Micrasema; species Micrasema longulum. Next base: position 121,775 of record NW_028278639.1, read on the forward strand.
AATATTGTTTTTGAACGTTTACAGACAACATTAACTTTTTATGGATTGCAATCAGATTATTTCCTAACATTCTTTATAATTTATTTCTTTTTACTGAATTATTTTATAATACTAAAATAACAATGTTTGAGTATGTCCAAATGCTTGCAGACTGGCTAGATATCTTCCCTAGGGAGTTATTTTTAAATATCTTTAGCTGTTTAATCTTTTTTTTATATTAAATATGTTCTGTAACTTGAATGAGGAAGTTCAGTGGTTTTAAAAAAAAAAATATTTGTTAATAGACTGTTAAACTAAGTCAAAATTTTTATATATCGTATTATCGGCGCTACGATTTTTCAAAGTTTTGTATTTCTGAAATAACTCCGCGTGTAACGTCAGAGGTTCATTTCCGCTTATTCTCATTCAGTTCTTCCCATTGGTCCAGAAGCGACAAGCAGACCGGAAATCTTCCATAGCTCTCAGATCATAGGTTGATTCACATGAACCAGTGACGTCATTTAAAGTAGTGCGTTTTTATCAAAATATTTATTATTATTTTTTCTGTACATTTTTAAGAAACTTTGCAGTACAATTTAATGCTTAATTTTTTTGTATCCAATTTCCCGTAGGGCTGAAGTTCCTCATTATAAACTTTTATTACATTGGTTGGTTGGAAAAATGTACAAATAAAATTATGTACAAAAAGTTAAATAAATAAATATATTATTCATATTTAAATTTATTTCAACAGAGAGCGAAAATTTTTTTTCCCTTCTCAAAAATGTTTTCCCCCATCATTTTTACAATTCCACACTTCGCTCCCATACATTAGAGTTGGCACTAGAACTCCGTTGTGAACTGCTAGTTTAGCCTCCTGCGATAAACGTTTGTTTGCCAAAGTAGATTTCAGTGCACCGTTCACCCTGTTCCCGGCACTCACCCCCCTTTCCATCCCTAGTAAACATACTTCCCAGATACACAAATTCTTCTACCTGATTCAGAATATCTCCGTTCACGCTGATCTCACATTTAGTTATATTTTCATCCCTTTCAAAAACCATTACTTTGGATTTATCAACATTCATAAGCAAATCGCTTTTCTTGCATACAGAGTAGACTTTTGTTGCCAAGAATTGCGTGTCTTCTTTGCTGCTAGCAAGAAGCGCGGCATCGTCCGCACACAGAAGACAAATTTTAAAGGTATTTAAATGAAAAAAATATACAAAATCATTTTTTTATCCATAATAATTGTAAACTTAAAATGGAAAGAGCATATTTATTAGATTAAGGAATATTTAAAAAATCAATCATTTAAAAATAGTTTATTGCTCAGTTGTACAATATGGTATTGTGGGGTGGGGTGGTGCATATGCCAATATATACGGCGGCCTCCGTGGTGTAGTGGTCAAGACGCTTGACTCACGCACGGAAGGTTCCGGGTTCGATTCCCGGTGAGAACACAAAAATTTAAAAAATGTGATTTTTCTCAAGCCTGGGTGCTCTGTGATGTAATTCACTACTGTAATTAGGCCTCCTGGCCTGTTGTGGTGCAAAAAAAAAATGTAAATGTAAAAATGTTAAAATATTAAACCCTCTTAAAATAGTATAAAGATAAATTATTAAAGTAATTTTAAAGCAACCCTCAACATTCAATACAAACAAACAAGCAAACCATCACGCCGTTTCCCCGTAAGGGTAGGCAGAGAGGATAGAACGCCACAACACTATATATTTGCATACAGATCTCGCTTCCTCTACATTCATACATCTTCTCATGCACGCGCGCCGATTATTCCGACTTTTGACATGTCCATCTTTAAGTATTTAATGGATTTGGTCATGCCATGCCTTTCTCGGTCTTCCTCTATTTCTGCATCCATCAACATTCGCATTGTAAATATTCTTAGCCGTTCTCTCGCTGTCCATTCGTTCTACATGTCCAAACCAGCGCAGAGCTCCTTTCTTGATTTTGTCGATAATGCTTGTCTCAGCCTTACATAATGTACGGATCTCAACATTTGTACATAGTTTTACCACACATTCGCCTGAGAGATCGCATTTCGACAGCATTCAGCCTACTTTCATCCCTGTTTTTCCAAGTCCATACTTCGCTCCCATACATCAGGGACGGGACCAGGACTCCGTTGTGAACTGCCAATTTTGCCTCTTGTGACAAACATTTATTTGCCAAGGTCGATTTAAGTGCGCCGTTCACTCTGTTCCCGGCACTCACCCTCCTTCCAATATATTTCTCAGTCATTTCATCCCTAGTGAACATACTTCCCAGATACACAAATTCCTCTGCTTGTTTTAGTATAACTCCATTCACAGTGATTTCAAATCAATCTTTCATCAAAATTCAATACGGAAAGTCTATTAAAAATATTTAAGGCACATACAGTAGACACTCTTTACAAAATAAATTATATTATACGAATATATAAAAAAGAAAAAATAAAAGAATTTGAGATGAATAAGTCATTCAGATACCAACATAATATTAACATTCCTAAATTCCACACAAGTCATGGTCAAAATAGCTTTGTCTTCAAATGTGTAAAAAAATATAATAATCTTCCCAAAATAATATATCAATAAATAAATTTAAAGTAAATCTAAAAAAAAATTTGAACACGTGTAAAGTTTTTACTTGTAGTTCACATTAAATTTTAATTAGTATGAATGTATTATTGTTTTATGTTTTTTCTTTATATATCCTAAGTTTTTATTTTTTTCTCATGTACTCGTATTTAAAATTATATAAACTTTTATAATAAACAACTACAACAGAATGAATAAAATGATTCGCTTACAGTTTGTATTGAATGCCGCAGTGAGACTTATTTTTGGAATCTCTAAGTTCAGTCATATCACTCCACTACTTCGGGAATTACACTGGCTACGTTTACCGCAGAGGGTGGCATACAAACTCTGTTGGCTTATGTATAAGTCACTGCACAACTCTGCTCCAGAATATCTAAGGGAACTCTGCATTCCAGATGAACTAGCTGACAGACGTCTTACGCTTAGATCAGCTACATCAACGTCGAAAGGAAAAGTTATTATACCTCTACGCAAACAGCGCACTAAATTTGGCGAACGCGCATTTGCGGTCGCAGGCCCTACGGCATGGAATGCTCTCCCAGCAGAGGTCCGAGGCTGTGAGAGTGAAGTGATGTTTCGGAAGAAACTTAAAACCCACTTGTTCTCTAAATCATTTGAATAAATCTTTAGCGTGTGGTGACAAAGTACACTATTTTTCTTAAATTAAAAAGTTAAAATTAAATTTATAATTTTATATAATCACTTTGTAAAGCGCCCTTGATATCATATTACGAAAATGGCGCTATAGAAGTTGTCCATAATAATAATAATTATTATTATAACAGTGAAAGTCAGTCTCCAAGCATAAAAGTTGGTTTTTTTTTTTGGAGAGGTACAGTGATAACATTTACTAGATGCGTAAAAGTAGATATGTATAGAATTTTTAAAAACATGTACCTTTTATGAAATTCAATAATAAAAAATAAATTAATTTTAAAAAAATTAAAAAATGACAAAACTTTTGACAGGCTATATCTCTGTTGCACCAATTTCTAGATGTTTCCCTGTGGAACTGGGCAGCGATATGTTTATATATTTTTCGTGTCGATCTGGCGGGAGTCGAACCCGGCGCCTGGCGAACGGAAGCCGAACGCGTCGACGGGCGGGAAAATACAAATTGAATTTCTAAAAAAGGAACAGGCGGTGAAAGGTTATAAATAAAAGAGCGGAGCGATGTCTTTCTTCAGTTGGCCGAATACGTTCACAATGCGGCGTGCGGTGAGTGCTGGGAATTCAATAATAATTCAGTTTGATATGAATCTCAACGGTCTGGCCGTTCGGTCGTCAAGTGTCCAGTCCGGTCAGGAAGTTCAGTGCTACGCGAAAATGTTTTCTTGCGCGCGGCAAAAATTTGAGCGTTAAATTTGCATGTTTTAGATACTCAATAGTTAATTTGATGTCCCGACTATTCTCCAACAAATATCTCTCAATGTTCCTTCACGTAGACTCAGAAATAATGAAATTCTGTTCCTCGGTCACCATAAGACTAATGATGGTTTTCATGTGCCTCTACCCAGAATGATTGGATTTGTTAATGAAAATCAAGATCTAAATTACTTTGACAATGTTTGAGTACGTCCAAATGCTTGCAGACTGGCTGGATTTCCTCCCTAGGGAGTTATTCATAATTTAATTTATTGGAAAGTTTGAATGTTTAAGTTTATTTAAGAGTTGAGGAAACTAATGCAATGCGAATGTTGATGGATGCAGAAATAGAGGAAGACCGAGAAAGACATGGCATGACCAAATCCAACAAATACTTAAAGATGGACATGTCAAAAGTCGGAATAATCAGCGCACGTGCATGAGAAGATGTATGAATGTAGAGGAAGCGAGATCTGTATGCAAAGATAGAGTGTTGTGGCGTTCTATCCTCTCTGCCTACCCTTACGGGGAAACGGCGTGATGGTTGTTTGTTTTGTTTGTTTTATAAACAATATTTCTTTAGTCCTCTCCTGTATAGCATCGAAAATATTGATATCAAATTACCACCCTTGTAAGGAAAAAAAGACTTGATTTATTGGGTCCACGTGTAATATTTAGCGAACGTGATAAAAATAAAAAGGGAAAGAATTCATTAGTTACGTAAACCGTGATGAAGAAGCTTGTTTGCTTTGAAACCGGTCGGTGGTATTTCAACAGAGAGAAAACATTTTTTAGAAGGGAATATGGCAGTCTAGGCATTTACAGGGCTTATGACCTGTCATTGGCTGGTTTAAGTGGCCACTTTACACACTGTGTACCATTCACCATTCCGCCCATGTTTAAATATCCACATTTCCTCAACTCTTAAATAAACTTAAACATTTAAACTCTCAAATAAATTTAACTATGAATAACTCCCTAGGGAGAAAATCCAGCCAGTCTGCAAGCATTTGGACATACTCAAACAATGTCAAAATAATTTAGATCTTGATTTTCATTAACAAATCCAATCTTTCTATTTGCTTTGACACCGGTCGGTGGAAAAAAAAGTGGTTTAAAACAAAGTCGTTTTAAATAAAATAAATAAAACAACTTTGTTTTTAACCACTAATTTTTAATTTTCACCGACCGGTTTCAAAGCAAACAAGCTTCTTCGTCAAGGTTTACGTAACTAATGAATTGATTCCTTTTTATTTTATTTCTATCATGTTCACTAAATACTACACGCGGACCCAATAAATCAAGTGGTTTTTTCTTACACGGGTGGTAATTTGATATCATTATTTTCGAAGTAAGCCAGGGGAGGACTAAAAGAAATATTGCCTATTTGGTTATTAATTATTGTTTTCTTATTATGAATCGCTTTTTTAATTTCTAAGTTGTCTTATTTTAATATTTTATTTTCAACATGAAGTACTTTGAATCCAGTGTCTTTATTGAAGTTATGATTATTTTCTATCAGATGATTTGCGAATTCAGAAAAATGATTATTATTTAAGCATCTTAAGTGTTCTTTTACTCTAATATTAAAGTTTCTTTTAGTTTTTCAAATTTAGATTGAATCGCAATCATTACAATTTAATTGGTACATTCCAGATTTATTATATTTATGGACTTTATACAAAGTAGTTTTATTTATTTTATTATAATGAATAACCACAACGTCAGTGCTTCAAATATTAATATAAAACATATTACAACGGAGATGAAGAACTTTCCTTCTTACATTCTCTTAAATGTTCTTCATCTCTGTTGTAATATGTTAATATAAACAGCTCCCCGGGGAGTTGAATCCAGTCCTTGTGTACAAAAATTTGGACAAACTCAAAATATTGTTGATAAATTACCTGGTCCATGAAGAAGTATTGAAATTGAAAAAATAATATTTTCAGGCGTTGCCTAGTATGTAGGTGAAATAATCCAATTAGATGAATCTCACCCGCATAAATAAAGGTTTCAGCTCTTTAACTTCACAAAAATCAACAGATGAAAGAATTGAAGGAATATAGATGTTCAAATATAGGCAGAATGGTGAATGTTACACAGTGTGTAAAGTGGCCACTTAAACCAGCCATTGACAGGTCATAAGCCCTGTAGATGCCTGGACTTCTATGTTACCTTCTCTTAAATGTTCTTCATCTCTGTTGTATTATGTTAATATAAACAGCTCCCCGCGGAGTTGAATCCAGTCCTTGTCTACAAAAATTTGAACAAACTCAAAATATTGTTGATTAATATAAAATTTATAAAAATACCGAATTAGTTTTCATTAAATATGTAAAAGATAAAAACATTAAATGTGACAAAAAGTAAATAAATAAAAAAACTTAAGCGAGAAAAGAATAATCGTTAACATTAGTTATTAAATTATAAAAATATAATGTGTTACATACAGAAAAACAAGGTTATTTCATTGTTATAAATATATTGGATAGTAAGTAATGTTGCACTAAGGTAGTACTTCAAATATCCGTACATTAAAGCTGAAATACCGGAAGCCACATTTATTTAGTAAGTTGTTCGGGAGAGTGGTTTGAAGTTGTAAAACCGTTTCAAATGTATTTCTCGAAGTGAAAACACAATTTATTGCTGTTTTTTGGATTTATAGGCTTTTGATGTAAATATTTAAAAAAAAAACATTTAAGGCTGTAGTCTGGTAAACAACGAATGTCTCGAGCAAGTAGAAGAATTTGTGTATCTCGGAAGCATGTTTTCAAGAGATGGAAGAGTAGAAAAAGATGTTGAAAGAAGAGTGAATGCGGGCAACAAAATGAACGGAGCACTAAGCGCAGTAATTTCTAATAAAAATATGTCAATCGAAGCTAAACTGGCAGTGCACAACGGAGTGTTAGTCCCAACACGTATGTATGGAAGTGAAACATGGAACTGGCAGAGGAAGGATGAAAGCCGAGTGAACGCGGTTGAAATGCGATATCTTAGACGAATGTGTGGGAAATCAATGTATGGTTACGAATGATGAAATCAGGCGAGAGTGTAAATCAAGTGTGAATCCATCGGTGGTCGCATACATAACTCAGAAATTCTGATGGATGTAGGTCTGTTCGTACCTGATAACTATCTTCGACAAAGACAGCATCGATTGTTTTACCTACCGCGATGCAGAACCAACCTGCCAATGGTTATGCCGGTTGGTAGAGCAATCTTGCTACTTAATCGCATCGCCTCGGATGTCGACATATTTCACGACAGTGGGCCTTCCCTTAGGAAAGCACTTTCTATCTTTTAATTTTTCTTTTTACATTTTGTTATATTATTTTAATGACATAACTATCTACTGTAATTTGTGATCTATTATTGTATTTAGAATGAGTTGGGTCTTTTTTCTGTAATGTTCTAAATATCTGAATAAATAAATGAAAAAAATCCGAGTCAAGTATAATTGATAAGATTAAGAAAGGGTCTCTGAGAAGGTTCGGTCACGTAGAACGAATGGACGACGAAAGAATGGTAAAACAAGTATATATACCCCATCTAGAATACGCTTCTCCTATTTGGTCTCCATTCTACAGGACTCATATTGACCATATCGAGTCTGTCCAACACCGTTTTCTAAGAAAAGTGGCATGGTTGCTCGGATTACAAAGGGGTAATTATTCCTATTTTGAAATAGAGCAATCTCTTAATCTGTCTTCATTGGAGAGACGTAGAACTGAGATGGACCTTATATGCATTTTCAAAATACTTAATGCTTTAAGTTATGTCCCATCTCTGTTGCGATCAATTTCTTTTCATGATCCCAACCGTGTCACCAGAAGTCAAAATCTGCTATTTATAAAATCTTCTAAGAGCAACTTTGGTTTTTATGCCCCAGGGTCCAGAATGTGTAGATTAGTCATTTCATCACACGACTTGGAATTTTTCGGGATAGATCTTCCGGCTTTTCGTAGATCTCTTCGCGACCAAACAGTGTGGGATGAAGTTGGATTGGCATGGTTTAGCTCAAAGTTTTATGTCTTTCGTTTTTTTGAATATATTGTATGCAATTATTGTTTTGCTCTTGTTTGTCTTTGCTAAATAGTTTCATATTCTTTTTGTTCAGTTTCTTGCATTTATGTTTCTTCATGTAACTGTTGTAATTGGCTTAGGCCGTATATATAATAAATAAATAAATATGGCGAAAATGAACGGCAACGCGAGACGAGGACGACCGAGGAAGACGTGGCATGATCAGATAAAATAAAGAGTCAAGGGCATTTTGCTCAATCTGATTAAGACAGGATTTTATGTATGGTCAAGGGCATTTTGTTTAATATGATTAAGACAAGAGTTTATGCATGGTCAAGGGCATTTTGTTCAATCTGATTAAGACAAGATATTATGTATGGTCGAGGGCATTTTGTTCAATCTGATTAAGACAAGAGTTTATTTAATGGTCAAGGGCATTTTGTTCAATCTGATTAAGACAAGATTTTATGAATGACCTGTATTCTACAGGAGAACAAAGAACGAAATAGTTTCTTGGCTATGTGCTCCGTAGATTACGAAAAAGCTATTGATGGTGCGCACAGACCCACACTCTGGAAAATACCAGAATCATATGGGGGTGCCCATAAAACTAGATCCCCAATTATTAATATTCTGTTTTTCTTAATTTCAGTTGATTTCCCTCGTTATCCTGGCGGCGTTCTGCGCAGTTGTATCAAGCGAGGATAGACAGCCAACAGCACAATTCGCAAAAAGGCTCGGGGAGGGTAGTGCACAGCGAGTGAGTATCGGATCAAAATTTTTATTATATTCTGCGTCCGGTCAGATGAAGAACAAAATTTCGAGTGTGAAATAGAATCAGAATCCTGGACGAGTGTTTTCGACTCGACGGCTACTCTCGGAGAAAAATGTAATCGAGTGAGGATGAGTCGGCTTCGTAGTTTAACGGTTGACGCGTTTGCCTGTTAGGCTTGAGGTCCTGGGTTCGATTCTTGGGAGAGGAAATATTTATTTTTAAGGTGGTTTTACACTGTTATATATTATTACTCCTGGTCTGGCACCAAAGCGTAAGATTGAATATTTATTTATTTATTAAATTATTAAAATACACCAGGAGTACCAATGACAAGCTATATGTACCATAATGGATGCAAATGATAAGGGAATGAAAATTATTAGTAGTAATGGAAGTTGTTTTAAACATTTATCTTAATAAATTTTAATTTTTACATAGTCAGTTGCAAATGTTTCTGGACGGCGCAGGCGAGTCGATGCGTCTCAATTAACCGATGACAAAAATCAGCGTAGATCGTTAGAAGCAATTGACATTAAAGATATGAAACCAATTTTAAAACGTAGAAAAGATGAGGATCGTATTGAAATAGAAGCTAAGTATCCTAAAACAAATTATGGAGCCTCGAAAAGGGAAAAAAATGGCGGAGCTGAAGAAATTTTAGACTTCAAAAGACCAGAAATAATAAATGGAGAAGATCCCGACGATTTTATCAGGAGAGTAACAAAACTCAAACACCCAAATGTAGAATATGAAACATTGGATTTGTCAAACCCACGAGACGCTGAAAACCCACTGCTGCATTTGATCGAGGATAGCCTAAAACTTCAGGATAAGGAGATTGTTAATGGAATTCTAGGAACAAATAGGAAACGTGGGGCGGCAGTCAAAACTGTCTTTTTGAACAATGAAACACCAGATGATTTTATTCGAACGTTTAAAATACAACATCCAGATGCAGAGTTTGAAAAGATAGATTATGATAAGATAAAGGCAAATGACGCGCTTGGGAAAATCATTGCATCTAGTGCAATAGCTCACGCAGAAGTAATTAAAAATAATGGTACAGTCATAAAAACAGTCAAATTAGATGAAGATGATTTTATTGAAAAAGTGTTGAAAAAACAGCAGCCGAATGGAAATTACGATATAGCTAAGTTAGAATCAGACGAAAACCCACTAGCAGCTTTGCTCAAGAATAAATTTACTGATCAAAGTATCAATTTTGGCAGAGGAACCAACAAGAATTTGCCGATTATTAAAACTATTCAAATTGACGACGCCGAAGAAGACTTTATAGAGCGAGTGTTGAAATCGCAACATCCCGGCGCCGTTTACGAAAAAGTCGATTTGGATAAACTCGAATCTGAAAACAGTCCAGTAGCAGCTGTCATTAAGGAAACGCTTAGCGGTCAGCAAGTCACGCGAACGAATGATTCGAAGACTTTTAGAGGTGGAGCCAATAGATTCAGAAATTCTAATAGAAATGGTGGAGCAGTTGTAGAGAATGCGAAAGATATTTTAGCTCCGCGAGGGAAGGAACGAAAAGCCGATCTTGAAAAAGCCAAGACTAATGAAAAAGCGTCGGTGAAATCAATCAAATCTTCAAAAAGTCGGAAACAAAATACTAACAATGAAAAACAAGAAACGGACCTAACGACGAAGTCGACTATTGAGGATGGAGAGAAAAAGGAGAGTCGAACAAATGTTTCGAAGCTCAAAAAATGTAATTGCATCAAAAATAAAAAAGAGGACTTGCAAAGTAGTGTTGATATTTCCAGTTCTGCTGTGAAAAATTCAAACCAGAGAACTCATTTAGCGAAAATAAAAGTACCACAAAAATCATCGGTAAATGTTGAAATGCTAAAATTAGATGAAAATAAAAAGAAAGATAAAACTCGTAAGGCAACATCGGAAAGAGATACGAAAAATGATAGCAATCAACAAAACAGTGAAAAATCTGATGTTTTATTTAGTCCACAAAATTATGGTTATCAAAGCACAGGGTCTAATTTTGCTTCAAAATACACAGATAGCCCTAGAAATGGTGTTCCTTTAGCGCTATTTTTCTCAACAGAATATTTGAATAGTCCAGTTGTCTCGGAACAAAACAGAAGATTGAGTGATGAAGACCATGACCAAATCATCGGCGGAAAGAATCAGGTAAGAAGCAACGTAGAAATTGAATAACCAAACGTTTATTTTTTAAATAAAGGTCTGGTAACATGCGTACATTCTGAATTTATGTGAATATTACACTTTCAGAGATCTATAGCAACTGCTCGTGAAAGCAAATCTAAATATGCAAGAAGCGGAGATAGAGATGTAAAAATGATCGCAAAAGTATCAAGTACACGTGATCCAAAAACGAAAGATCAAAGAAGAGGCAGGACCAACCAAAGAGTAGCAAAAATCAAAGATGCAAAAATTCAAGATTTGGAAGTGGCTGAAACTGCGCAAATAAATCCAGCTAAGTTAGCTCACTTGAAAGAAGACGCAGATGATTACTTAATACAAAATAATAATAACGAGGAAGGTGCAATTGCTGAGACAGAAGAAAGTGGTTGTATTTGCGAGGAAGACGTAAAAATTGGTGAAAAAAAAGTGATTGCGAATCCTGTTTTGAAAAAGGAAATAAAAGTCGCAGAAGATAGTAAAGCTATAACAGTAAACGGAACTAAAAGTTTTGATCTTAAAAAGCCGCACACACAAGTGCAGATCGAAACTACAACCAAAAAGGACGATATTTACAAACCTGATGCGAAATTCAACGAGCGCAATAAAAGGCGACCGCGAATAGTCGTCAAAGTAGAAAAAAGACTAAGAACCAAAGGGAACAAAACGCAAGATGCAATGCCTGGCCAAAATCAGAGCCAATCAGAACTTAGTAACTATCCGATACGGGGACAGTTAGAAAAAAACACTTACAATGAAACTAAAATCCGCAGACGTGCGGATGAGGCGGGAAGGACTCTCCAAACGACAGGAGGATCAGAGAAAACACCGAATGGGGTAAATGACAAAGGACGAACAGCGAGGGAGAGGGAGGTAAGATGAACACTCCTTAAACATGTTATGAGCACATGCAACTGTACCAATACGCACCACCGGCAAAAAGCACCACAAAGCACAAAATCAATTTGTAAAATTAATATCTTAACACGAAGCTGGATCACCAAAAAGCAATGCAGATAGCCAGAATAACTTTCGAGAATGCTCCTCTTTGGACTTGAATGTTCAACTGCCTGATATTTTGGAGAAATAATGCCCTAAACTTGTTTTAAAAGGATTGCCCGTGTACCAGACCAGGAAGCAGAATATTATGATTATTATTATTGTGGATAATTTATACAGGGCCATTTTGTGAAAATCACATCAAGGGCGCTTCACAATATCCCAACACGTCTTGCAGCTACATAGCGCATTGACGGTTGGGATTCAAGATCATGGTTTCCAATTATAATTTAATTTAATAACGGATAACAAATAGGAGCTAGATTACATCATGTCTCGCCGCTACAGAGCGCACGGACGGTATGAAGCCTAGCTCCCATTTACATGATTTAAAAATTGAATTTTGGTTTTTCTGATAATTTTTCCAAAATCGTTTACAAATAAGAGCTGGATTAGAACATATCTTGCAGCTACAGATCGTATAGACGGTTGGAATTCTAAACCGTATTTATGAATTTTAAGTTTGAAATTATTTAATAGTTTATGACAATGAGTCAAATAAAAAAACATACATTAGCAGAGTAGTAAGTTGGTCAAGTATTCATAATAAAAAGTAAACAATAAAGAACCAAATAAATAAAGCACTGTCTTTACATGTTGTATTATTGTTCGCAATATGAAAGCGACTACCGATGTCCGAGGGGTCTGCCCGGTAACCGAAAACACATTAGCCACATCTTTCCGGATAATTTCTGGTAGATACGACGCCAAGGAATGAAACCTTTTGTTCCATTGGCTTCGTGTCCATTTTGTGACGCAACTTTAGAGTAGGTAGAATGTATTTGATAATAAAGGACGCAACCATAGAATTAAGAATAGTCCAGAAACCGCATACGCGCATCAAACAGAAGGCGACTAAACTACTCATTAATGAGTAGGTTTACGTGTTGACCCATTAGTTTCATTGTAGACGTCGCTCTGTACGCAACTCCTGATTTGAATTCAACTATGCCGTGTTGTGTCCTTTTAAAGTGTAGAAATACTACTAGGATCTTAAAGAAACAGGATGCAATCACATTTCATGTGTAATTAGCAAATGAATGTGTATGTAACAAATACATTAATAAAAAATTGAATTGTTTTTCCATCTGTCAGATTGTCAATGAAACATTTCGTTAGTGTTATTTATTTATTTATTTATTTTAAAGAAACAAACAGTCGACAATCATATAATAACTTATTTAAAAAAATAATACATATTATTAAATTGTGTTACAACAAAAGGATGTGTATATATTAATATTTTTTAAGTATAATGTATATAATATATATATATAATATTTTTTAAATAGACAGCGATAAGGCGTTCTATCCTCTCTGCCTACCCCTACAGAGAAACGGCGTGATGGTTTGTTGTTTTAATTCCATAAACTCGGAATTTAATACGAATAATAAGTAATGGATGTTCGAGTTATTCCATTCTCTTTCTTCTTTCCTTCCCATCACCTCTCCTTTCCTCTCCTGTCTTCATAGTATAGTGTATTTTTTTAGCTAATTTTTGTTTGAAATTTAAGATTTTTCATTATTAATTAGAATATGTCCATGTGCTTGTAATTTTCTCAAACAAACCACAAATTACTATCGACGTGCTTAAAAACACGTTAAGCATTTGAGCGATAACAATGAACAGTAATGAATCGCAGTCATAAGTCAACGCGTGTGTAATCTCTAAGTCAACGCGCGTGTCTGTTTGCTTTTTGTTTTCCTCGTAAATAAATACAGTACACTGGCGAAAAATCGGCGTTTACTATGAACAATAATACAATATATTGCATTTGCAAAATAGTAAGGAGTATCTAATACAAAAAAGTGAAAATTAAATTACAATTACTATGGCGACTGCTTTTCTTGACGTTTGGCTCGCCAACCGCCGCCGCCGGCTAAATACAATGAATAGCACGATAAATAAATAAAAATGGCGATTTGAAATATTTTCCATATTAACACCCGTGAAATTCAAATATGTGATTGCGCAGCAGGATTATACGTCGCGAAACTTAAATATTTTGACATTTAATATTAGGTGTTCACGGATGTTGCATTGTGATCGCTAATACGATTTATCGTATTGTTTACAACCATGGTGAGAAATTGTTATCACGTCGCTTATTAGCACGTCGATAGTTATTTGTGATTGAGCTACTGAGATCATATTTCAATAACATTTAGTAGGCTAGGGCCTACTTTAATTGATCATTTTACAATTCCGTGCTCCGCTCCCGCACACAAGGGTCGACACCGGAGCTCCATTGTGAACTGCTAGTTTAGTATAATAAAACAAATGAAACGGTATTATACAAACTAAAACGAAATATCCACAATGGACCTACGCGGAGAAAATTCAACGCTCATTATTTTAAAATTGGAATCACGTTGCGTATATTGTTCTGTTCTTTATTCAAATGTCGTCGAACTTCGGACAATTTCGATTTTCAAACATGAAAAGAGAACGCTTTCTCAATTCCGCGCAAAAAGTCGTAGGACACCGCATTGTATTTCAAAATAGCCATAGACGATTTGACAGGTGTCACAGTGACGTCTGTCAAAATGTTATTTTCTAATTTATTCCTTAGAAAAATGTTTAAAATAATAATGAAGAAGTAGGGTGTTTTTTTATTTGTTAACATACTACTAAACTGAGCCAAATTTGTATTTTTTTGCAAAAATAAATTGCTTAGTTTAAATTGTAGCATCGTTACTGGAACAAGTGGCATTTGATGTTCCAATCCGCTGGTTGCGAAATAATAATGTGCTGTTCCTCGATCAACACAGCACAAACTATGGCTCGCATGCACCAATGTCCCGATTGTGTCGTGTTGTAAACTCGAGACAAGATCTGGACTTTTCGATGCAAGTCTTTATAGATTTTTAAAAAATCACTAAGATAGACCGGATCTTGTCTCGAGGTAGTAATTTTTTTTTGTCCTAGATTTAATTGTATTATAGTTTACTTACATATAACTTTGAATTATCTATCCTCACCTCTGTTTTGTATAAATACATTTAACACTTTAATAAAGATACCAGTCTCGAAGATGTCGCGAAAGCGATGAAACCGGTCACTGGATATTCCAAATTTGTGGATTAAAGTATCACTCGTGTTTTATTTATATAATAAATTACAATGAACTTCCATCAAGAATTTTCACTTACAAACTTAAATGTTTTGTATTATAGTCCTTAAAATTTAGCTTGATTAAAATGACAGCTGTCAAACTCATGTCAATAGTGATGGAAAATTACTGATCACTGATCATGTACCGATCAAATCGATTTTATCAGTTTTTCATGCAAACATAAAACCCTGTTTCCGAAAATTGATATACAAACGCAAAAACAAGACTATTTTAGTGTGTTTTAGACAATTATTCACCAAAAAATAAGACATTTATACTTTGACATAATCAAACGAATTATTTTTTTATTCGATCAAATTACATTGATCAATTTGTTCTATCCTATCCGCCTACCCCTACGGGGAAACGGCGTGATGGTTTGTTTGTTTGTTTATAGAAGTCTAGACATCCACTAGGCCAGCTTATGACCTGTCATTGGCTGGTTTATGTGGCCACTTTACACACTGTGTAACATTCACCATTCTGCCCATATTTGAACGTCTTTATTCCTTCAATTCTTTCATCTGTTGATGTTTGTGAAGTTAAAGAGCTGACACCTTTATTTATGCGGGTGAGATTCATCTAATTGAATTATTTCACCTACATACTAGGCAACACCTGAAAATGTTATTTTTTCAATTTCTATACTTCTTCATGGACCAGGCGGATTTATTAACAATATTTTGAGTTTGTCCAAATTAAAAAAAAATATGGGCAGAATCCGTTCACGCTGATCTCACGTTTAGTTATATTTTCATCCCTTTCAAAAACCACCACTTTCGATTTATCAACGTTCATAAGCAAATCGCTTTTCTTAAATAACTAACAAAGCTGTAAAATTATTAGGATTTGTACTTAGAACCGGAAAAGATATAGAATATTTACAATGCGAATGTTGATGGATATCAGAAATAGAAGAAGATCGAGAAAGACATGGCACGATCGAGTCCATCAAATACTTGAAGATGGACATGTCAAAGGTCGGAATAATCGGCGCGCGTGCATGAGAAGATGAATGAATGTAGAGGAAGCCAAGATAGTGATATGGCGTTCTATCCTCTCTGCATACAGCCCTACGGGAAAACGGCGTGATTGTTTTTTTGTTTTGTTTTGAAGTAATATTAAAAATGAAGAAAAATAAATAAAATACATTATTACATTATTTATACATTTTTTTTTGCAGAGAAAAATCACATTGAATTTTTTTGTGTTCTCTCCGGGAATCGAACCCGGAACCTTCCGTGTGTGAGTCAAGCATCTTGACCACCACACCACGGAGGCCGCCAAATAAAATAAATATAAATACATAACACTGTTTAAATCACGTCTGAAGAAACATCTCTTTTCTCTTCCTTAATCTCTCCTCCTTTCCTTTTTCCTCTTTCCTCTTTTTTCCTTTTTCCTATTGAGTAATAGTTTTGATTTAAGGTAATTTATAAACAAATACGTTTATTTCTATTTTTATATATTTTTACTTTTTTGATCTTTTTTTTTTCTATTGAAAATGTTCTGTAACTTGAATTATAAAAATAAAACTTTTATTTTATTGGTTCGTTGGAAGAAATTGCCATTTGGCAATAAGTCCGCAAATGTACAAATAACATTATGTACAAAAAGTTAAATAAAATAACAGCTGTATTTTTTGTCGTGATTCGTGATATAACTTTCTATTGGTAGTACTGCTTCTTGTCAAACTAATGACGGGAGTTTTTTTTTTAATTTGTGGTCTGTAACAATACTCAAATTAAAAATTGAACGCCTCACTTCGAAAATTAGCGTTCAGTTCGCCAAACGTATAGCGCTCTTCGCGAAACCATGCATTTACTGCGTGACAAGTTTGGCGACAACATAGCGTCCAGGGCCTCGATTATGATGGGAAGATAAAGACGTCATACCTTCACCTTGACGGCATAGTTGAAGATAAATTCCCTCTAGCGATTATAAAGATATACTACCGACCCCCCCACCCCTTCAAGTTTTGGGTAAGTACATCGATATGAATCAAGGGGAAGCGTACGTCACGGTACACATATCTACGCTCTAAAATGACATAGCTTCAGTATTACGCCATAGTTGAAGATAAAAGTCTTCCGACCGACTATAAAGGTATAGTACCGATACCCCACCATCAAGTTTTGATGTAAGTACATCATTTTATACCGACGAGTCTAGAACCCCCGATACGTTTATCTACGCATTAAAAGTGACAAAAATTTTGTTCCACCGAGCAATTTTTCCTTTAATTATGATTTATTAAAATATTCAATCGTTTTGAGATTGGCACTTTTTTTTTTTAAAAGCCTATTAAAAATATGAGAGAGAAATAAGTAAGTTTTGAAGTCGAATTAAATTCCGACATAGCTGTCACATTAATAAAACGAACGCCTAGATGTGAAAATAATGTCGCTAGGTTCTCTCCTATTAACAAATAAGAGTATCGAGACGTAAGGAAGTTGCGACTGTAAAAAATAAATTTAGTTATTTTATTTTTTCCATCTGTTTTACTATCTTTCCGAGTGTATGTGTCGAGACGTTATAGGAGCCGGCTTTGTAGTCGATCGGTACATATCGGTAGATACATACAGACGATCGCTGAGTGTACCGTCTAGGTGATTTCCAAAAGTCATGCAAAATTCATGTTCAAGCGAGCATTTTTTTATTGAATTGGGATTTATTGGAGTTTATAATCGCTTTGAAGTGAGCACTTTTTATTACAGAACCATATTAAAAATATAAATGAGAACTATTCTGTAATTATCTACCGAGCGATTATAAAGCCGGCTCTTTTAACGTCTCGATACGTGGAAGATAGTAAAACAGATGGAAAAAAATAATAACTAAATTTATTTTTTATAGTGGCAACATTTTTACGCCTAGATGCTCTTATATGTTAATAGTGCAGAATCTAGCCACATTATCTATGCATCTAGGCAATCGTTTTCAAAACGGACAGTTACGCTGACGTAACTGTTAACGTAACCAAATTCTGAAATTTAATTCGATCTCAAAATTGACTTATTTCTCTTATATTTTTAACAGGGTTTTAAGAAAAAAAAAAGCGCCAACCTAAGAATGACAAAACATTTAAATAAATCGTGATTGAAGGAAAAATTGCTCGATGGAATAAAATTATGGTCACTTTTAATGAGTAGACATGCGAACCGAGGGGTACTAGACTCGTCAGTACAAACAGATGTACTTACATAGAAACTTGAAAGTGGTGGGTCGATAGTGTATCTTCGTAATCGCTCGGGAGAATTCTTCTTCAACTTTGACGTCGTAATGAAGCTATGTCACTTTAGTGCGTAGATATGTGTACCGTGGCGTACGCTTCCCCTTGTTACATATCGATGTACCTACCCAAAACTTGAAGGTGGGGGGTCGGTTGTGTATCTTCGCAATCGCTCGGGAAAATTTATCTTCAACTATAGCGTCATGGTGAAGGTATGACATCCTGAACTTTCCATTACAATCGCGGCCCATGAATTTGATGCGTGACAAGTTTGGCGACAACATTGCGTCCAAAGATGGTCCCGTTCGCTCTTTTACCTAACGCTACGGGGAAACAGCGCGATGGTTTGTTTGAGATATTAATGTATCTAAAACAAATATCATGCCTCATTGGCCTATTCCGTAGATTGAAATGGATACATTTGACCAAATCAGGAACATGGTAATGTAATATGTCTCACAAATAATTCATTCATTGTTTCAGAATAATCTGCGAAGGAAGTCGCGTGCAATTGATGATGAAGATAATTCAAATTTCTTGGACAACCGGCTTGAAGAGCCGATTTTCAACGGGCGTCTTCTTGAACGGCTGCTACAGCAGAGGCTAGAAAGACCACTGCTGAACGCGATAAGGATCGGACCGAATAGACCAGATCTGAACAGACCGGCTCCGAACAGACCGGTCGTCAATAGACCCGATCTTTATGGAGGACTTCGCAACGGACCGATCATAGACCAATCAGTAACCGTTTTGAGGTACTACAGTCACCCAATTGAAGCGCACCGCTTCGACTATCAGCCGATCGTGCGACAGACGAGGGATTACGGAGAACCGGTCGAATTCAACACGGCGTACTTTAGGGCTAACCACGGGTATGGATTCAACGAGTGGGGAGGTTAATGTGTAAAAAAAATTCATTTTTTTGTAAGTATTAAAATCCGGCTCGAAGGACCAAATTTCAAATAGATTTAAAGTAGACGATATTCATTATTTTAGGCTAATAAGTTATTTATGTGATAATTATAGAATGTTCTGAGTTCTGAGACAATAAGATTAAAAATAAATGTACATTTTGTAAAAAATAGATTTGTGTCTTGTTTTGTAATTTCATGTCTATAAAATGACCATTATTCTTAATTTAAAAAATAGGAGTCGGTGCTTTATATGCTACTGACGTCACTGCGATCTGTGTTGATCTATCGTGACAGGTGCTCATAAATTAGTTCTCGCCCTGAAAGCTAGGTCTTTAAAGATCCTGGCTACTGTGTGGAAGGCGAGAGTTCTCATTTCGCAAAATCTCCTCCTCCAAGCCCAGATCCATAAAGTATCTCTTTAGCATTCTATGGTTTAACTAGAGGTCCCTCGAGGGTGTGGATTATTTTATGATAAAAAGCATCACATTCGCATAGAATGTATATAGGTGTTTCTTCGTCTGCTCTGCAAAACCTACATCTGGGAAGTATGACCACATTTCTGATTATCGTTGGCAACTGAAATGGCTCAATTAGACAGCGGATCTATCACTCCCTCTCACTTCTGTTTACTGTGCTTCATAGTCCCAACGCACCTATATACCTCCGTCAACGCTTATCAGTTCATAGTTTACCTCTTCGTTTTAAAAGCACCCTCCTTATACCCCTCCACAATTCCTCTTTCTTCTCTTACTCATTTAGTGTCCATGCGGCTCCACTGTGGAATCATCTCCCATCCACCACCAGAGATGTTACTACAGTATCTCTGTCTGAATCACGTTTGAAGAAACATCTCCTTTCTCTTCGTTAATCTCTCCTCTTTTCCTCTTTCTTCTTTATTCCTTTTTCCCATTGCGTAATAGAATTGATTTAAGGTAATTTATATACAAATACAGTTATTTCTATTTTTGTATATCTTTAGCTTTTTTATTTTTATTTTCTATTGAATATGTTGTGTAACTTTAATTATAAAAATATTTTATTGGTTGGTTAGAAGAAATTGCCATTTAGCAATAAGCCTGCCAATGTACAATTAACATTACGAACAAAAGTTAAATAAATAAAAAAAATACATATAGAAATTACAGAAAGGTTCATTCTAGCAAGGTTTGTTGCAGTGCCTGCAGTGCCCTGGGCGGGCTCTAGTGATACGGCTCACTTGAATAAAAAATGTCTAAATACAGCTAGTAATAAAAATGACGCCATTGCAACATGTGTACAAAAAGAGACAGAAGAGTAAATAAAAAAAATATTTAAAAACTTACGTCTGCCTGAATCCGAGTGAGCTCCCTTCAAGCCGATGATCTCCGCTTTGGCCTGGAGTTTGGTTTGGACATTCTCGGCGCCCTCCTTTACTTTGGCGATAAAACCTACAAATAAACAGAGAACCATTAATACTAAATAAAGTCAATGCGAGTCATTTAGCTTCCAAGATATTGGGATTTGTGATATATCAAACTTTTGTATGCAACTTTAGTGCGTAGCATTCAGAAGAGTTGAGGAAATGTGGATGCTCAAACATGGGCAGAATGGTGAATGTTACACAGAGTGTAAAGTGGCCACTCAAACCAGCCAATGACAGGTCATAAGCCCTTTAAATGCCTAGACTTCCATATTCCCTTCTCAAAAATGTTTTCCTTCACTGTTGAAATAAATTTAAATATGAACAACTACCCTAGGGAGGAAATCCAGCCAGTCTGCAAGCATTTGGACATACTCAAGCATTGTTAAATCATGTTTGTGTGTTACCATTTATTGTGGACAACCGGGCCTGCATTGAATGGAAGAGTAATTATTTAGATTGTTAAAATGTTGTCAATTTGAAAGAACAATATTATGCGGCATCTCTGCACCACTTAAAGATGCACTCATAAAAACATGGAGAACAAAATAAGAACAAAACTAATATCAGAAAATATATAAACAACCACAACACGCTTATTCACAGCTGAAATAATAAAAAGAAAAAAAAAACAAAGCGGTATTGTAACAAAAATTAATTTGCCAAATTTTGAAATTTTAATAATTTTTAGCGAAAACTCAAACAAAAGTAGAATTTGCAAAAAGCGTGTAAAAGCTTCCAAATCAAGGGTACAGTGCAAATCGTGTCTGTCTGCGTCATTAAGCTGTAAAGTTAGGGTTTCCTAGGACAGCGGTGGCCGTAGTGAACGGTGATGCGGTGGATAACCGTCGTAACGGTGACTAGAGTGTGGTTTCCTAGGAAAACGGTGTTATCAACACCATTTAACACCGTTTCACTAGGAAACCACTCTCTAGTCGACGTTGCGACGGTTATCCACCGCATCACCGTTCACTACGGCCGTTAAAATACGGGCACCGCTGTCCTAGGAAACCCTAGCTTGAGTCCTTCGTACTCTTGGCCAACTTCTCAGATCGTTGGTGAACACGCCGACGAGGATACCACGAGCCGGACTTATTTCCCTTCGATTTCCTTTTTCATCTTACGCATCTAATGATATCAACATCATCATCATTCCTTTTCCGCATCTAATGGCGCACAGGGCACTGCATTGGTACACCTGTAGGATTTACGCAGTTAAGGGGTGGAGCTCCTACCCCAGTTAGAGATTAACAGAAGACACGAGGTTGCTGTTTAATGCGTATTTATTACACGGCGAGTAAGATACAGCACTCGGTTTTGTAGCGCGAGCGTAGCGGCGATGATGGGTTGAAGAGACTGCACTTGAACTACATGCTGGAACTGAGTGACGTCGTCGAGCTGGACTGAAGTGAACTGAACTCGTTGGGCCGACCTTTGGTCTCTTTATGGATTATATTCCTTTGTAGTTTATTTCTTCGTGGTAGGGACGATGTGAATGTACTGCAGAACGATGCCCCCGATTTCATGTGCAATACTGTTAGAGTTGCATTATTATGTTGTATTGGATTCTATAGAAAATGATGACATTGCTTTCTTCGGTCCTTACACTATTTTAGGTGAAACGTTTAAGCACGTGTGTGTCATTGATTATGGACTATGAACCCCACATACCAATCGCAGCGTATCTTGATAAAAAAAATATTATGTGAAGGTAAGATGATTAGTTTTACGCTTCAGGTGCCTATCCAGGGACTATGAAAAATTATAGTGTAAAAAAAAGCGAAAATTCGTAATTGGCTCTATTGACAATAACAAAATTTCGATTTGTGTTAGGATCATAGTTTAGTTTAGTATATTCTTTACATAGGATTCATTGAATAACTTATAAACGTAAATAAATTATAACTATATTCAGGAAAGCCCCTGTTTTACGTTTTTCAAGGGAGCAGCAAAAAAGTGTAAAACTGAGGAAAACGCTAAAGTGAGGAAATGAAAAACTGCAGAAAAATTATAAAAACGGTCATAATTGGGGATTATTAATATTTACCTACGATTTAATTTCTAAAAATATGTATTTTTTCAATCAATACCACAGTGTATTTTTTTTATTGAAATAAAAAAAAACATGTTTAAATTATTTTATGTAGGTACTTAACTATAAAAACACGAAAATAAATATTTGAACTTGCGTAAAATGCATACAATGATTTTTTCCTTAAATATTGGGAAATTTTATTTATATGGTATCACTTTTTTTAGCATGGCACTACAGAATTACAACTGTCATTTACATCGCGGTAAAACTTTTTCACACTTTTATGATAACTGTTGAAACAATCTTCTTTCCAAATTATGTTTATAACTTCAAATAATATTTCTATTACCAAATTTTTAAATTTCTGCATCGTAATTTATTACTTCACGCGTTAACCGTATGTCACAATTTAGTAAAATGTCAAAATCAGACACTGAATGAAAATGATCAATTACACTGCACCTTCTTTGAATTTAGTTTGAGACAACAATTTAGACATTTTTTTATTTACCTTGATTTTATTCACCATTTTGGGCAAACGCGGCGGCGCGCGGCTCGGTCTTTTGACGGATCGAATGAGTTTCGAAAAAAATTCAACGTAAAACCGGGGTTATGAAAAACGTAAAAAACGTTATTTGGTGGGTTTTTTTAATGAGAATGTTTGAAAAAAAATAGGACCTAAACGTTTCTGCGTAAAAAGCGGGAAAACGTAAAATTGAGGAACGTAAAAACGAGGTTTTAGTGTAATAAAATTTGACAATTAGTAAATTAAACAAAACAAATGAATAAATTTGAATCAACAACACAATTAAATAGACAAACTAAAATCAATAAACACGAATTTAATGCTAAACTGTCTTGACCTGCAAATATTCTTCGACTCTATAGTAGCTCTTTCCAAACAGCCTGTGCTTGACTTAATCTTTATTTTTTTTTGTTGGCAAAAGCTGAATTTCAAGAGATACCTTGTTGTAGAATCGTATGCAGTTTGAGGCAAAAGAATTATTCATTTTTTGCAGTCTAGTAGTGGGCACAATTAGCCCATAAGCCCAGTAAATGCCTAGACTTCCATATATCCTTCTCTTAAATATTCTTCATCTCTGTTCGAATATATAAAGCGTCTATCTTCGTCCGGGATGGAATGACTGAGAAAAATATTGAAAGGAGGGAACAGAGTGAACGGTCCACTTAAATCAACCTTGGAAGTCAACAGATGGAAGAGTTGAGGAAATGTGGATGTTCAAACATAGACAGAATGGTGAATGTTACACTTAAACCAACCAATGACAGGTCATAAGCCCTGTAAATGCTTAGACTCCCATATTCCCTTTTTTTGTTATGTTTTCCCTCTCTGTTGCGACAAATTTAAATATGAACAACTCCCTAGAGAGAAAAACCAGCCAGTTTGCAAGCATTTGGACATACTCAAAACATTGTTGAATCAACCTTGGCAAATACGTGTTTGTCGGGAGAGGCAAAAGTAGCAGTTCATAATGGAGTACCGGTCCCGACCCTCATGTATGGGAGCGAAGTATGGACTTGGAAGAACAGGGATGATGATGTCGAAATACGATCTCTCAGGCGAATGTGTGGTGACATTGTGTACGATAGCTGCACAAATGTCGAGATCCATACATTATGTAAGGCTGAGATAGGCATTATCGATAAAATCGAGAAAGAAGCTCTGCGTCGGTTTGAAAATGTAGAGCGAATGGATGGCGAAGAACAGCTAAAAATATTTACAGTGCGAATGTTTATGGATGCGGAAATAGAGGAAGACCGAGAAAGACATCATCATCATTCCCTTTTCGCACCTAATGGTGCATAGGGCACTGCATTGGTACACCAATCGCAGCGTATCTTGATCATTTTGTTACATGAAAGTAAGATGATCAGTCTTACGCTTTAGTTACCAGTCCAGGGACTAAGAAATATTCTAGTGTAAAAACACTATTTTTAATAAATATTTCATATCAACCACATCGGGAATTGAACCCGAGACCTCTTGCATGGTAGGTGAACCACGAGGCCAAAAAGAGAAAGACAAGGCATGACCAAGTTCAACAAACACTCGAAGACGGACATGTCGAGAGTCTGAATAATCGGCACGCGTGCATAAGAAGATGTATGAATGTAGAGGAACTTGTCTATCTTCGTTCACTTTCTATCAAAGTCCACGTGGTTCAGTTCTGTGGTCCAGTCCTGCGGCGTACAAGAACACAGGAAAAAAAATTGGTCGTATGCTAGTAAAAAACTCAAAAAAACAAAACAAAAGCAGGTTGAAAAGCGAATCAAAATCCAATTATTTTGACTGTCGTAACAAACCATGTTTATCTTTTTCCTTGAGGATTCTCTCCATGTCGCCGGCTTTGTCCTTTACGCGGCCAAAAAAGTCTTGAGGGGGAAGCATTGGAAAACGTACATAGATTAAAATACAATTTTCACATAGAATCAATACAATAAAAAATATTTATTCTAAGCCGCACTGGACTAAACTCGTCATGTAGGCACAACCTAATAAAAACATTTGTATTTGAGGCACTAATTTGAAAAATGATCAGATTTTTAACGGTAAATTGGAAAGTTCTGTTTGAGTAATATCAGATTTGTGTTCCTAATGGTCATACCAAAGGACCCAAAAATATTCAATATAGATTAGTTCAAGAATAATGTGTCCTTCTTCAATCCAATGTCAAGAATGTGCAGATTGCAACAGTATTAAAAACGTGGAGATTGGCATTTTTGACACCGGATTGTCAAATGCATTTTTACATTGACGAATGAATTTTTACAAAAATTTAATTTTGATCATTTACAAGGATAGTTTTATATAAATGTATATTTTATTAGCGTTTATGTGTGTAAATGAGATGTATTTTATATTTATGAATGAATTTTTACAATAATTAATTTAAATAATTCACATTGTTAATTTTATTTCAAAGTGTATTTTATTAGTATTTACATGTAATTGATGAAAATAAGTAGTGTCTTTATTTATATGAATATTTCTGTACTTTAAATATTATTTTTCATTGATTATAAACCAAATAAATATTGGCTTGCCGTATTGGTAATTAATAAATACAAGGTGTGTTAAAAAAATAACGGGGATTTTGAAATTTCGCAGGTTTGGAGAGTCCGATTGTTAATTTTTTATATTTATTATGTTGGTATACATGCCCCTGAAGTATGCTAAAATTTTCAGCTGTATTCATTGTTTACTTTGTCTGTGACAGCCGCAAAGGTTAGCTGTGTTTTTATGAGCTCGGCGATTTTCGTTTGTTAAAAAATTGGATCAAAGAATCTGCATCAAATGTTGTGTAAAAAATGAAATAAAGTGTAACAAAGTGTGTGAAATGTTAACAATGGCCTATGGTGAGTCTGCTATGAGTAAAACAAGAGTTCACGAGTGGTATAAGCGTTTCCAAGGTGGCCGTAAAGACGTTGAAGATGACGAACGGCCCGGACGCCCCAGCACATTAACAACTGATGAAAATGTGGAAAAAGATAATGAAATGGTTATGAACGATCGCCGAATCACAATCAGAGAAGTCGCTGATGATGTTGGCATATCGATTGGCTAATGCTGTGAATTTTTTTCGAATGTTTTGGGTATGAAATGCGTGGCAGCAAAATTCGTTCGAAAATTGTTGAATTTTGAACAAAAACAGCGGTGAATGGAAGTTGCTCAGGTGTCACTAAATGAAGCCAACGACGATGCAGAATTACTGAAACGTGTTATAACAGGTGACGAAACATGGGTATGACGTCGAAACTAAGGCTCAATCGTCCCAGTGGAGACATTCTGGATTGCCAAGACTGAAAAAGGCTGGACAAGTGCGCTCGAATGTCAAGCTGATGCTCACTGTGTTCTTCGATTTTAATGGCATAGTGCATCACGAATTCTTGCCACGAGGTCGAATGGTCAATAAGGAGTACTACCTTCAAGTTCAACGCCGTTTGCGTGAAGCAATCTGAAAAAAACGCCCGGATTTGTGGCAAAACACTTCGTGGCTTTTGCACCACGATAATGCACCCGCTCACACATTATCGCTAGTTTGTGAATTTTTGGCCAAAAACAATAGTGTAACGATGCCCAGCCTCCATATTCGCCAGACATGGCTCCGTGTGACTATTTCCTATTTCCGAAAATAAAGAGAACTTTAAAAGGCTGTCGTTTTACAAGTACAGATGACATTAAAAGCGCATCGCTGAACGAGCCACAAGCTATACCGAAGATGGAGTTTAAGAAGTGTTTGGGGGATTGAAAGAAGCGCTGGCACAAGTGCACAATATCAAATGGGGACTATTTTGAAGGCGACAACATTAATGTAGACGAAAATTTCCGTTATTTTCTGAACACACCTCGTGCATTTGAAAGATAACTAGACGTGTTACAGTAGCCATTTTTAATTTCGGTAGTTACTTGAGAAAATACATGTAAAAATTAAAACACTCGGTCTTCGGGTATACCTTACCGGATATCTTTTTAGCTGCGTCAGGACTAGCGGACTGGGTGAGGGCGGCTGCCTTGTTGTACTCTGCGCTCGTTAGAAGACCGGCGGCCTGGGGGAAGTCAAACAAATATCATTCATTGGTCTTATTAAGTGTAACCCGTAGCGAAAACACCATAATAAATAATAGAAAATGTTTGTCGCGGGTGGCAAATTAGAAGTTCAAAATGGAATCCAGGTGCTGACCCTTATTTATAGGTGTGGGATTAAAAAAACTAGGATGAAAGTAGGATGAATGCTGTCAAAATGCGATCTCCGTGTGGTCAAACTATGAACGATAGGTGCACTAATGTCGAGATCTGTACATTAAGCAAAGCTGAGATAAGAATTATCGACAAAATCAAGAAAGGGGTGCTGCGTTTATTCAAACACGTAGAACAAATGGACAGCAAAATAATGTCTTAAGGATTTATGATGCGAATGTTAATGGATGCAGAAAACGTGGGAGACTGAGAATGACCAAATTCAACAAATACTTTTTTTTTGCACCACAACAGGCCAGGAGGCCCAATTACAGTGGTGAACACCCAGGCTTGAGAAAAATCACATTATTTTTTGTGTTCTCACTTTTTTGTTTGTGTGTGAGTCAAGCGTCTTGACCACTACACCACGGGGCCGCCACTTGAAGACGGACATGTCAAAAGTCGGAGTAATCGTCGTATGAGAAGATGTACGAATATAGAGAAAGCGAGGTCTGTCTGCAAAGATAGACTATCCTCTTTGCTTTTCCCTACAGAGGAACAGCGCGATGGTTTGTTGCTGTTTTTGTGATGCATAAATATTAGTTCTACATTTATGTAGAATGGAAGTATTCAACGTTGACTCCATATCGGCATACAAATATTCACTCATCCACGCTACTTTTCTAAGCGTGATGCTCGACCGATTTACATAAAGAGAAGACCAGACCGCAGAGGCATATTCAAGACAGGACGAACAATTGAGCAGTCAAGAGTTTTAACAATCGGCTGATAGAGAAGTTTTCGAGAGGGGAATGAGGTTGTGAAGGCATTTGGCATTTACAAAGCTCGGGACTTGCAGACTGGATGATATTACGGTGCATGATTACCTCCAAGCTCGCTGGACTCATGGCGGAGTACTCCTCGCTGAGGAGTTCGACAATCAGACCCTCGATGTCGAAGAAAAGAATGTGGCTTTCGGGATCTGAAACAAAAAAACTCATAAAGGAAAGACATGGCAGCGGTCCCAGTCTTGAACTAACACTGTATTCCTTCACTGTCATTGTCTTCAAATGTCCTTCTTGATGCTTGGCAATCCCTACGACTTGGCATCTTTTAAATTATGAGTTGATAAAACAGTCCGTTTATTTAAAATAATATAAAACTATCAGGTAACGTGCTAAAAAATTCGGCCCATGTAATCTGCCCTCCGGACCTCTGGGACTTTTCAAACCTTGGACCACCGATCCTTAACTCAGCGACATTAGTCACAGGACTACAACCCAATTCTACATACAGGATGTTTTAGGGTCAGACTGACTGGCCCTGAAACACCGTATATATAGACCAAAAAGGAACATTTTGCATACAAGCCATACAGCTGTGCAAGTGCCGTGTTAAGCCCACTCCCCTGAGAGCCCTCCCACCGGTCAGCAGCTGCTTCAGTCCTCACTGGTGTGGTGCTATATCCGGTTCGAAGGACCAAATGTTAACAAAAGCGGACTGTAGCGAAAAAAAACAATTTGTAAAAGGTTGGAAATATTTGAAGAAAGGAAAGGAACATGGATATGGACCTACCTTTGATACGATGAGGATGTTCTTCAATTTTGAGAATCGGATGTTGAAATTCAATATGAATTATGTAAAGATTGCTGAAAATTCTTTGCACGTCGTTGTAAAAGTTATCATAAATCGTTATATAATTCATAGTGCATTCCATCATCCGGTCCCCAAAATTGAAGAACATCCTCATCATATCAAAGGTAGGTCCGTTTCCGTGTTCCTTTCCTTTCTTCAAATATTTCCAACTTTTTACAAAACTGAATGAAATTAGTTTTTTTCGCTACAGTCCACTTTTTGTTAACATTTGATGGTAGTTATGATGATGGCTCTACCTTCAAGATTTTTTTTTTAATTCAAGAGAATTACATTATAATTTATCTTGCTAATTATGCCCAAGATTTATATTTCATTGAAAGTGGATTTTTTTGCTTTTTAATAAGCTTCTATTTAATCTTTAAGATCAGGGGGGATATTCTATAGTGGTCTACCTTTGGGGTTGGATTTGTGCGGCTGGATGGCCAGGGGCGCGCGGCGGTTGCGCATGGTCAGGCCGGCCCCCCCGAGAGCCCTCCCGCCGGTCTGCAGCTGCTGGAGCTGGTGCAGCCCCCGCTGGGTTGCGTGGCGGATGGCTGACAGGTTACGGTGACGTAGACCCCTGTAAAACGACGAATCATCTTGTGAACAAAAAGATTCGGGGGAGTGAGGAACTTCAGTGCTATGGGAAATTGGGTATATTAAATGTTTTTAAGAGCATTTAATTGTTCAGTGAAGTTTCTCAAAAATGTACAAATATTTTTTTTAAAGTTTTAATAAAAACTAACTATGTACTTTGAAATGTCACAGGTTCATGCGTGTCAAAATGAACTTAAAAGCATTTGGAATGTTTAAAAAGCAAGGAAATTGGGTGCCGTACGAAATGAAGTGGAGACTTCGAACTAAAAACAGCAAGACATATCCAATAGAATATGCGGTTTCTGAGTTGAAATATATTAATATAAAATAATTACCTGAAGAGATGGACGGCCGGATTGGCCATCCCTTGCACGTCCCCAGCATCGGCTACCTGACCGGATTCCGTGGCCACCTCATCACAAGCAAACACCACTTCCTCGGCCACCATACCTGCAATACGCAATGTCTATCACCTTTCTACTTAATAACAGAGAATCTCCGGGGGGTACGATTACAATAGATGCTTGGATTTGTACTTTGAGACTAGATATTTCAATAACACTACTGCAATTCGCAGATTGTATGATACACTAGTCCGCAGCATACTGGATACTGTTCCATTTGGGATCCCTTCGGAATCAAGCCACATCCTTGAAATAGAGATGGTTCAAAAGCGATTTTTGCAATACTTAGATCTTAAAGAAAATAATATTTATCCATTCTTGTGTACTTCATTATTTCTAGCAGAGACGCTGGATTACAACACCCTCGAATCTCGTCATCAAATTTTTCTTGGGAAACATTTCTATAAGCTAATTTCTGGAAGTATATATCTGTACCTCAGAGGCAGACGGATGCAAATCCAGATTTTGATGAAAAGACATTTCGTTATTTGTATCCAGTTTATCATCATGTCCATTGGTAAGTCCTATAATGAAAGAACCAATGTATTAAGATACTGAAAATACAAATGAATGCTATAAATTATTAGAAATTACTAAGAGAAAGTAGGTTCTTTAGGCTTTGGTTGAACATTTGACGTTTGGATTTGCATCCGTCTGCCTCTGAGGTACAGATATAATCCAAATATACTGAAAAAGATCAGTTTGTATGTTCCCAATAATTGTACTAGAGCGAGATCTCACGCACTGTTTTATACACCTAGAAGCACGCACACTAATGCAAGTCAGAATTCACCCATTAATAGGGCAATTCTCTTGGTTAATACAGCTTCTGGACATTTGGACATATTTTTCTGTACATATCGGAAGTTCAGATGCTGTCTGATTTCTATTAATCATCTTTTATTTTATCATGTCTACCTTCACAGGTTGTTATGACACAAATTTTTTAAATGAGACTGCGTACGTACCGTGAAGAACTCTGTCGAGATGTCCGGTGTCCATCTGCCAGACATAAACCGTCCCGTCCGAGCATCCCACGATCATGAAGTCATCCAGCGGCCGCCATTTGATGGACACCACAGGGAACAGGTGGCGCGACGCCAATGTCACACATTTTCTCTCCGTCAAACCTTAAAAAATGGAAAGGCCAGAGCGTTCTTACAATTTCACATTGCTTGCGGTTGATTGGTTTCCTGATAAAGGTTTAAAAAAAAGAGATAACCATTGAGTATCACTATTAAACAAGCGTTGGCTGGTAGGTGAAATAATTCAAATGAATCTTATCACCCGGCAATTTTTTTAATCAGTACCTCTAAACCCGTATTTATATGTGGTTGCGTATTATGTGGGTATGCATTGTTCAAATATTGTCACAACCTCTACATCCTTTGTACCTGCGACCACTGTTCGCTGCCCACCAGTATCCTTTGATCAGCCGCCACAATAAGACCTCGTGTCGCAAATCAAGCGTTTATTTTGTTAAACGTGAGCCGCATCATAAACTTTGTTTCCACCAACCACCAGTGTTGAGCTCCAGATCGGGGGCCTGCCCTAGTGTTGATGCCGCTCGCAAGTGACCAGACGGACCACAGCAATTCCACCAAGAACGAAGATAAGGTTAGTGGCCTCCATTCCTAATCCATCTCATTTGTTGGGGTTGTGACCGATTGATACTGCACAATCAAATTGGGAATTATACCAAGGATTTCATGAGTGATGTTACAATGCGCTAACTGCTATACTGTAATTCCTAAGATAAATATGGAATGAAAAATACTCACTCAATAAACAGACGCTGTGGTCAGATGCAACCGAACAGATGCACTTCTGAATTCTGGGCTGAAAATACAAAATACATTCAAGTCAGTATAAAACATCTTTCTCCATCTTTGGTCAGGCAATGGACGCCTAATTTAGTTTGTTTTATCAAGTGTACAACCTTGCTTCTGCCATTGTCTTGTAGATGACTTTAGCGGTAAGTAGTGGTCGAAATAAATAGATCATTTAATTTATTTATTTACATTGAGAACATTACAGAGTATCCAATTCATTCTCATTACATTACAAAATATATACATCAAATATATTAAATAGGAAAGAGACATTGAAGAACAGTTTGTTTAGTTCACTCCGTTGCATAATATTTTGAATGTTGTTTTGAAGTTTCAAACAGTCCAAAGGAGTTTGTATTTCACAGAAAATTTTTAAATTGTCAGCAAATAATAAAAATTTGTAAAATTTTATTTCATTGCCAATGTCATTTATGAATATTGTAAGCAACATTGGTCCTAAATTAGATCCCTGGGGCACTCCCGAGGAGGTGTGAAAAACTGCAGATTGATAAGAGTCCATACGGCACATACCGCTTTCGATCTATAAGATGGCTCGAGAAAAATCTCAGAAGAATGTCACTGAAGGCAATCTTATGATGTTTCTAAAGCAAGAGCTGAAGTCGTACAAGCGGTCTACTTGAGCACCTTTGTCAAGTGACTTTGTGACAAAATTCGTAAATACCATCAAATTTGTGATAGTTGAACAGCCACAAAGTTCGATCTTCAAATGTAAACTTTAAATAAATAAATACTCACGCTACACGCGTCCGGTGGGACCAACAGCTGCTGTATTTCTCCTGCGTGGACGCAGAAGCGATGCAACAACGTACCGGCGTACAAGTCCCAGAGGCATACGGCGAAGTCAACGCCACCGCTAAGTAGGTGCGACTTGTCGTACCTGAGAAGCGTCAAATATCTTTCTATTAATATTTTTTATAATACTGACTCAACCTCAAATACTGACCAATCCGCTATTTCTAACACACGATTCCTTCTTTGACTTGATCTATTTGAATTACTTGTAAATAAATTTTGGTTGTTAAATATATATTTTAAACATTGAAAACAATATATTTGTCTTAGATCGAAAAGTTTAGCTTCCTCTTCTTCATTATTGGGTTTATGTCTACAAAACACTCAGTTTACCCTCAAGATGGCTCCTGCCTTGGTAGCCGAAACATCGGAACAAATCCAACACACGAGGAATCACCCAATAAAGAAACATATTGATACTGTGTAACACTTCGTGCCTTGATGCTCAAACTCCGCTCGGTCAAACCATATCATCGAAAAGGTCGAGAGTTTCAAATACCCGGGAGTATGTGTTACAGAAAATGGCCGCTTTTAAAAAAGAAACTAGGAATGCGGCTAGCGGCAGCAAGCGCCACATTCAACAGTATGAAGGCTGTCTGGAGATTGGATATTTACTCAGTGAAAATCAAAAATCACCTATATAACGCCAGCATAGCACTTATTCTCCTCTACGGATGAGAATCGTGGCACCTCACTGGGGCCCAAAACAGAAAAATACTGCATTTTGAGAATAGGTGTCTCAGAAGAATCTCGGGTGTGCCGTAGTTTGACTTTGTAAGGAATGAAGTAACAAGAGAATGGACGCAGCAAACTCGGGTGACGATTGTCATCAAGCGGAGGCGACACAGTGAGCTGTGCGATATACTGCGGATTTCTCCTGAGAGCCTTAACCACGTTTGCCTACTTTAAGAGACATTAGGTTCTCGACGTCCTGGACGTCCGCTGCTGACTGTTCGTCGGCAGTTTATCTCGGAACCTGATTTGGGAAGGCGCACAGGACCTGGCAGCCGATAGAGATGCATGGAGGCTCTTTGTGGACACTATATGCTCCAACTAGGGAGCGGACATGAAGTGATGATAATGATAAAAAATTGTAATGAAAAATCTTCAGACTTTTGATATTTTTTTTAGATATCCTCAGGACAAGAACTCAAGGTCTCCAAGATATCCCTAATACTCATAGACGGAGGAAAAAATTCAAGCGTTTTCAGACATTCCTAATACTCTACTACGGCGGCAAGAACTCAAGCTCTCAGCGAGTCATCTAATGTAAGCTCTAAATTTTTAAATCAATATATACTTTAAAATTACCTTTGATGGACGTGATATGGGTACAACAGACAGTTAACTCTACCGCTGTGTCCGAGAAGCAACTGATGTGGAGGCCAATCTGAAAAAAAATTGCATAAATATTAATAAAATCGGGTTTAAATTGTGTGATTTGCGTACAAAAGGGTACTATCACAGTATGCATTAAAGAACCGATGCTCATTGAGCCGTTTTCCCTTTCTACAGCCAACCGGTTCTGTCCGGTGAGGTAAACTGACTAGCACCTACCGTGGTACTGCTGGTGGGTCCCGTGTAGAAGTTGCAGCATCACAGTATGCGTGGCGGGAACAATTACTATAGAGCCGTCTTCCCTTCCTACGACCAGCCTGCTCTGTCCGGCGAGGTAGACCGACGCGGTCAGCTTGATTTCTGAAAATCAATGAAAAAGTGGGGATCGATCATATGTTAATTATTTATTTATTTTAATTATGTATTTATGTTAATTATAATACCTGGTTCTTCCGGGTGGTTTAGCTGGTCCAATATGCCCACCGGTCCGGGGTTCATCTCTCCCCAAGCGATGCCCAGACTGGTGCTCACAGTGGGAGCAATGGCTGAAAGAAAAATGGACAATTATAAATATAAAAACTATTAGATGAGGATTTACTTGATGTTAATATAGTGATGAGTCAAAAGGACTTGTTAAGAGAGGTAACATACTTGGAAAGCAACAATGACTAACGCAAGAAGCCAAGTTAAGCCCTTAGTATCTAAACATACATAAAACTGCTCAGGTTGAGATGGGCTGGACACATACAAAGAATGCCTAATGCGCGAGAAACTAAGAGTCAGGACTGGACATCCAGGGGGTACGAGGATTGGAAGACCCGGACAAAGGTAGGAGGATGACATAAAATCTACTGCTCGGCTGCTGAGGACAGGCGGAGTTGGAGGCCAAAATTGAAGGAGGGCAAGCCGAGGCTCGATTAAGGCTGTAGCGCCATTGAAGAAGAACATATATGAAAGATATAGTAAAGGCAATAAAAAGTATCAATGATAACAGGACACAAGATGCTGAACATTTCAAGTGGATCAGAAGGTCTGTTGATGAACGACAACAGTCCGCCTTCTCCTGGGAATTTTTCTGTGATTTCCTCGTCATTAGAGCAAATATAGAGAAGCCCTCAAAAGGGGACACAGCCGATACATCCCACCCGATATATTATTTTATTCGTCCAGCATTATTTCATTGAAGTAAACAAATAAATAAGTTTCCATTTGAAGTAAATATTTGTACCTCAGAGGCAGACGGATGCAAATCCTAACGTCAAATGTTCAATAAAAGCATAAAGAATCTACTTTCTCTATGTGATTTTTGATAATTTATAGGATTAATTTGTATTTTTAATATCTTAATACATTGGTTCTTTGATAACAAGTCTTACATTTCTTCAAAATCAATGGACATGATCATAAATTGTATGCGAACATAGAAATATTTCATTATATTCTGGATTTGCATCCGTCTGCCTTAGAGATACAGATATAAACTTTGCACATTATAAACAAATTAAAAAATAACGCAACTCCCATAAAAATAATATAAAAAATGTCTCCAAGTCAAATTAGCCACTGGCCATACAAAACATCAGGTGCATTATATTTTAGTGAAATTTTAATAGCGAATTGTCGCTACCTGGCGGGCGCTGTGTGGGCACTATGTTAGCGGGGGGGCCCTCCGGCACACACCACACGGAGATGACTCCCTCCGAGTCGCCCCTTAGCAGGAGCAGCCTCTTTCCCCTGGTGGCCGGAGAGGCTCCTCCCCCGCACATCCTCATCGCTGGCGGACATGACAGCGTCTGAAAGCGGAAGAGGGCCGTTAGAGGGTGAAAGCGCTAACTGGAAAATAAATCAGCAAACGTGGCGGGATTCAAATTTCAAACATAAGTTATTACCTGATTAATTATTATCTACAT
The DNA here is from genome assembly GCF_059751315.1 of Micrasema longulum. NCBI lineage: Eukaryota > Metazoa > Arthropoda > Insecta > Trichoptera > Brachycentridae > Micrasema > Micrasema longulum. Next base: position 157,682 of record NW_028278639.1, read on the forward strand.
TCCCTTAGTTTCGCCGAATAAAGCCGAAAGATCGTCATCGATGCCCTTCCAAGACGGCGGGACCTCGCGGGTGTGAAGAGGCAACTCGGGTTAAGGCTCTCAGCAGCATGTGTCTAAGCCAGGTCCACCGCGGGTATATAAAGACCTAAGTTCTACTGTGTTTGCTTCTTTCACCGAGACCATTCAGTTTTAATATTTTTGGCAGATCGTTCGAGAGTTTACGCAATCTCGACTGGTCAGAAGATTTGGACACATTTAGAGTAAAATTGATACGCACCTTGTCACCAGGCTGCGCCAGAAGCCCGTAGAGAACCGGATTATCGGTGTCTACGGTCGGACCGTGGAATCCCTTGTTATCGGCTATGCTACTGTTATTTGCAAAACAAAAAACACATTAACACAAGTGTACCCTGGTAACATAATAATATAATAAACGCTTTGAGCTAAACATCATATAATCTTATTATTTATACAGGATGTTACAATTTACATGCATTAGATTTAAATGGGGCAGTAGTAGAGATCGTAAACAAATGAAAAAATGCAAAATTTTATCAATTTCAACATATTTCTTATGGTGATGTTATTTCAATGTAAATTGTTAGTTTGAGTTTTTTTACTGACAGCAGTTTAATTATAATAATAAAAATGCTGAATTTAACTTTATTCCAATTTTTTTTATAATTTCTACGAGGTGTGCTCAGAAAATAATAGGATTTTTTCAATTTTGCGGGTTAGGAGACTGCTTGTTAAATTTTATGTTGGTATACATGCCCTTGAAGTTTGCTAAAATTTTCAGCTGTACTAATTGTTTACTTTGTCTGTGGCAGCTGCTAAGGTTAGACGTGTTTTTATGAGCTCGGCGATTTACATTTGTTAAAAAAATGGATCAAAGAATTTGAATCAAATTTTGTGTAAAAAATTAAATAAAGTGTTTAAAATGTTAACAAAAGACTATGGTGAGTCTGCTAAGTAAAACAAGAGTTCATGAGTGGTATAAGCGTTTCCTAGATGGCCGTTAAGTTGTTGAAGATGACAAACGGCCCGGACGCCCCAGCACATCAACAACCGATGAAAAGTGGAAAAAGTTAATGAAATGGTTATGAATGATCGCCGAATCACAATCAGAGAAGTCGCTGATGATGTTGGCATATCAATTGGCTCATGCCATGAAATTTTTTCGAATGTTTTGTGTATGAAACGTGTAGTAGCAAAATTTGTTCCAAAATTGTTGAATTTCAAACAAAAACAGCGGCGAATGGAAGTCGCTCAGGTGTCACTAAATGAAGTCAACGACGATGCAGAATTACTGAAACGTGTTATAACAGGTGACGAAACATGGGTTTGCGGATATGATGTCGAAACTAAGGCTCAATCGTCCCAGTGGAGGCATTCTGGAACGCCAAGACCGAGAAAGGCTCGTCAAATGTGGTCGATCGTGAAGGTGATGCTCACTGTTTTCTTCGATTTTAATGGCGTAGTGCATCACGAATTCTCGCCACGAGGTCAAACGGTCAATAAGGAGTACTGCCTTCAAGTTCAACGCCGTTTGCGTGAAGCAATCCACACAAAACGCCCGGATTTGTGGCAAAACGATTCGTGGCTTTTGCACCATGATTTACATTTACATTTTTACATTTTTTTTTTGCACCACAACAGGCCAGGAGGCCTAATTACAGTGGTGAATTACATTACAGAGCACCCAGGCTTGAGAAAAATCACATTTTAATTTTTGTGTTCTCACCGGGAATCGAACCCGGAACCTTCCGTGCGTGAGTCAAGCGTCTTGACCACTACACCACGGAGGCCGCCCCTGATAATGCACCTGCTCACACTTCATCGCTAGTTCGTGAATTTTTGGCAAAAAAACAATACTGTAACGACGCCCCGGCCTCCATATTCGCCAGGCATGGCTCCGTGTATAGAGAACTGTAAAGGGCCGTCGTTTTACAAGCACAGATGCCATTAAAAGCACATCGCTGAACGAGCCACTGGCTATCCCGAAGATGGAGTTTAAGAAGTGTTTGGAGGGTTGGAAGAAGCGCTGGCACAAGTGCATAATATCTAATGGGGACTACTTTGAAGGCGACAACATTATGTAGACGAAAATTCCCATTATTTTCTGAGCACACCTCGTATGATAAAACAAATATGGAAAAACAGTTGAATAAAATGTTTATAATTTTTTTTTAAATGTTAATTTATCTTTTAAAAATTGATTTATTGTATTTCCTCGACTATAATACACACCCTTATTTTTCGAGACCAAAACATGCCATTTAAAAAAATAATTTATAAACAGGCAAAGTCATATAGTCATAATAAAAAGTATTTTAAAATTGGCATATTACTTGTGTACGATCATCACCAACGTCTGAAGCTAAGGTATGAAGTGTTTAAGTCCATTTTTGACTGTCCTACATTAGTCTTTGCTTGTGTTAGTGTTGTTGTCTAGTATTCTATTTGTGTATGTCAGTATTGGTTAATTTTACGTCTTCGTATTGTATGTTATTTTTTACCATCTGAATAAGATTTTTATTTTATTTTGCAGCAAGCCAAAATAAGTAGAGTAATTAAAATTCAATTAGGGTATATATTGTTTGAAAATATCCTAACAAGACGAAACGCGCCATAATATACCCTTTGTATATTTTGTAAAAAATAAAGTAGAATTATAATCCAATAAACTTGTATTATTTTGGATACATTACCAAATTAAATATGGAATTCTACCAAATGTCTGCATACACAATAAATAAGATTTTTATGTCAAACAAGTGTGTTTTCTGTGAGTAAAATATGCAACAACAAAAAATGCTGTATTATGGACAAATTTTGATGGCACATTCGGATTCAGAAGAATCAGTGAGAATTGTTCCTGTAACAAAATAACTGTTACTCAGTGTTATTAGATGGACCCCAAATTCGGAAACATAGGGAAAAAACATGTGTCTTATAATCGAGGAAACACGCTGTATGGTTATTTTTTTGCTTCAAAGCTTTTTAAGTTTTTATGACAAAATATATGTAATTCTGCTAGAGTTGTTAAGAAGTTATTGCATTTTAGTAATGTGAAGTTATTTGGCCTGAAAAATATTTTAGGCATTTTTATTTATTTACTATACATTCTACTACCGTCGATAGGAGAGTATAAGCCAGATAGACAATCAAGATCGGTATGTAATCACGTTATAGAATTTTTTTTTCCACGGCTAGATGAGGGGGCACTTGGTTCCAACAAGACGGTGCAACGACACACTCCAAAAGCATCGATGGCTGTTTTGAGGGAACACTTCCCAGAGCGCCTCATCTCAATCAGGGGCGGTTTGGAGTGGCTGGCCCGCGATTCCCCCGCGATGTCCCCTTGCGATTTTTCTACCGGGTTTTTTGAAATCCCGTGTTCATGCGAACCGTCCGAGGACCCTAAAAGATTTGAAGACCAAATTCCAGGAAGAAATTGGCAAGATAAACCCTGATATGCCAGCGAGAGTTATGACAAACGCCAGAAATCGGTTTACTCAGTGTATGGAGAGTGGGGGACGTCACCTGCCTGATTTGATTTTCAAAAACGAAGAAAAACAAAACTTTAGGTATGTGCCTACATTGTGGGTTTTATTGAGTTTTGAAAACAAGAAGTTATGCTGCCGCACCCTGTATAATATTCACCTTGCAGTTTTTTTTAAATAGGGTATTATCACTCGGGAGGAATATAGGATTTAACCTACTCTACAAACAAAAGATTTTTAAAAGATTCTCTTAGTGTTTATATAAGCCCTTATAATGAATATTTTCATTCATAATTTTCGTTCCGAAAATAAGGTCTTTTGAAAACGATCGTTTTGTAAGTTGGTAATAAATTTTGACACAGAAGTTCACGAGTAATGCATTCATTTTGTTGGTAATGCCACAGGCCACAGATAGAAATATAAGGAGAGTTGTCTATGCATATTATCTCAAGCCCCCTCCTTACCGCTCCACACTCCAGTTCCAGGCACTGACAGGTGAAAGTGAAAACGGATTACATCTTACATCTCGAACTTCTTTTATTATTTGATGGTTTTCAACCTCTTCCAAATATTAATTTATTATGATAATGATAAATTGAATTAGCAATTTATCATGAAAATTATAAATCACAACTCGTAGCGTTTGGAAGTGACAGGACGCTGTAAATGTAAACAAACGACGCATAGAAAAAGGAAGCTATCTACAATGCTTTATAAAATCCATAGACATTGATGAAAAAAAATCCGATGACATCACAAAACATTCGAAGACGTCATACTTGATGACGTCACGAATTGTTTGTTTTTGGCACCATACAAATTACTAGAATATATCCTTTATATCTCCTTTATTTCTTAACAGATTTCAATAAGATAAGTACCGATCAGCTTGTGATTTTTTAGATTAATTTATTAGCTAATCAAAAAAATCTACGATAATTGCCCATTGTTGGTTTGTTGGGGTGAGCTTTTGACTTCAAAAGTGCAATATCTCGCAACTAGTAAAATGCAGTGACCAACTTGTGCAAGAAACCCAGCGATATTGTCCTAGTTGCTTTTGAAGTATCAAATTTTGTAAAAAAAATACTCTCCGATTGACGGTAGATTTTAAAACATCGAAATTAACACTAAACAGGTACTAAACACTACGAAAATAAAAGTGCACATGATAAAATGGATGACAAAATAAAAATATATAAATTATTTAAAACAAACCCTTCATTAAATAAAGCGAATAAAGTTTCAGCGTCTAGACGCTAGTGCTAAGCGCGTCTGCCTCCAAAAATTGAGGCCACGGGGATTTAAATTGACTGCAACAGAGAGGGAAAGCATTTTTGAGGAGGGAAGTCTAGCATTTGCCAAGAAGCATAGGACTAAGTTGGGCTGCTTTCGGCAAACTAAAATATATTTTTGAAAATAAACAAGTCCCTGTATGCTTAAAAAGACGAGTCTATGAATCGTGAATATTGCCGGTGACGACATACGGACTAGAAACCGTTGTGCACGTTGTGCAAATGCACGCAACGATCCACGAAGAGACAGATGCTCGGTGTATGTCTATGAGACAGAATTCGAAAATGAAGAAATAAGGAGTCGTGGATATCGGGGTTCGTGCAGCAAAATTAAAATGGCAGTGGGCAGGGCACTCGGCGAGGCAAAATGATGGCAGGTGGACACCCGGAATAATAAAGTGGAGACCATCGGCAAACAAAAGAAGTGTTGGAAGGCCACAGAAAACATGGGTCGACGACATCGCCTCTATAGCCGGTAAAACGTGGATGATGAAAGCGGGTGATAGGAAGGAATGGAGACGTTCGGAAGAGGCCGCCATCCAGAATGATGAGAATAAGGCTGTAGAAGAAGGCTTTTACAGGTCTTTGACGTACCGTTGGATGGTTTTTGCGGCCATTTTGCACAGTGTGAATCGTTCATCATTTAGCTTATGTTTAAAGAATTATCATTTCCTCAACTTTTCCCTCTTCACTAAAGTAAAATAAAAAGAATCAAGCTGTAGTAGAGCGGGGTTTGAACCCCGGACCTTGGATTTGGAGTACGCGACACTACCGCAACGTAACTCATTTTGTGATTTACAGTAAGTAGCTATTTTTAATTTCTGTTTATTTCAAGTAGGGTTTATTGCAAAATAAAACAATTTTTAACCATTTCAGATCGGGTGTTCATTCAAATATATTTATTTGACAAATTGTAGTCTGCATTACTTTACAGGCTGTTTAACCCAGCACATAATACAGACTGTAAATATATGTTAGAAGTTAATGAATGGAAAGCAGATAGCTGCTGAACTGCTGATATGTACAGAAAAATAGATCGATTATCTGCAGAAGCCATATTCAGCAAGCAAATTGCCCTATTAATGGGTGAATTCTGACTTGCATTGGTGTAAGTGCTTCTGGGTGTGTAAAACAGTGCGTGAGATCTCGCTCTAGTATAATTATTGGGAACATACAAAATGATCTCTTTCAGTATATTTGGATTAAATATACTTCCAGAAATCAGCTTTGACAACGAGATTTGATATGCTAATTTATTTTTTAATTCGACTGGTATACGTATATACGTCTCTATTTTTTTCTGCTTAAGTTGGTAGTCGGCATGACCATTGGCCCTTACTAACCAGAGAGAACAGGCAGAGAGAATAGAACACCACCTCGCTTTCTCTACATTTATGCATCTCATGCAAGCAGGCTGATTATTCAAAATTTTGACATGTTGACCTTCAAGCGTGTTTGTTGCATTCGGTCATATGATGTCTTTCTTGGTCATCAACTTTCGCACAGTAGATCCTTTTAGCCGTGCTTTCCCCATCCATTTGCTCCACATGCCCAAACAACGCAGAACTCCTTTCTTGATCTACTACTACTACTACCATCACGCCATTTTCCCGTAGGGGTAGGCAGAGAGAATGGACCGCCACACACGTCTATCCTGGCATACATTCCTAGCTTCTTCCACATTCATACATCTTGTCATACATGCCCTTTGGTTCTGTCTGCTTTTGACATGACCAGACTTAAGATTTTGATTTATCTGATCGTGCCACGTCTTCCTCGGTCGTCCTCGCCTCACGTTACCGTTCATTTTCGCCATATATACTTGTTTTATCATTCTTTCATTGTCCATTTGTTCTACGTGACCGAACCATCTCAGATACCCTTTTTTAATCTTATCAATTATACTTTACTCAGATTTACACTCTTGCCTGATTTCATTATTCATAACCCTGTCGTACATTGATATTTTGTCGATAATCTATGAATCTTGACATTTCAGACGACGGGAATTCGCTACCAAACCAACAGACCAGCCAGAGGCCAACTGTCAAACTGAACACCGAACTTTTCTGTTTTATGCCGACTTCTAACACACGCAGAAAAAATAGAGACTTGGGGATACCAGTAATTTGAAAATAAACGCTGCTTATTAATTTCTGTAGGTATGCGAGTAAATGAATCATAAATTTGGGGTTTACTCGAATGGACGCCCGGGCAGAGAGGGTTGATTATTGAATCATGGGGTAATTAGTACAACTGGGTAACATAAAATGTTGTAGTAATTACCCAACAATGTGTCACAGGCAGTTGGACGACACAACACTTGCATATTGAAAAGACAAGCAATTATATTTTATGATTAAACCAATTATTTTGTTAGTGACAGTCAGATCAATAATTGAAACTGGTTAACTTTGAAAGAAAATAAGATTAACATGTTACAAAATAGATGCAGAATATTTACGAGAAGAGACTGTGGAATCTATAAAGGTATCGGCTATTTACTACCACTTCCATCACGCCAATGTTTGAAGCTAATATTGCTACCAAAATCATCATCTTGACTTTTTTGGTCTGAGTTTACAGCGATTTAAACGAGCACTAAATAAATAGTCCAGATCTTGTCTCGATGTCCCTTATGTTTGTCAATGCTTCTTTCTTTTTTTAAAAAATATTTTAATATATTCTTTTATTGTAATATTTAAACCCTATAAATTATATACATGGACAGTGTCCGTTAATAAATAAATAAATTTCTCCCGTAGGGGTAGGCAGAGAGAATGGGCCGCCACACACGTCTATCCTGGTATACATCCCTAGCTTCTTAGACATTCATACGTCTCGTCATACATGCCCTTCGGTTCTGGCTGCTTTTGACATGACCAGACTTAAGATTTCGGTTTATTTGATCGTGCCACGTCTTCCTCGTCCCAAGTTACCGTTCATTCTCGCCACATATCTATAAAAAATCTAGGAGTACCTATGGTTGAACATCTCTGCTGGCGAGCTCACACTAATGAATTAAGCGGCAAAATATTTTTCAGTCTACACTCACTTAGAAGGTTGCAAAAATTCTTACCCATTAATACTAAATGCACCCTTGTACAAGCATTACTACTACCCATTCTAGATTACGCTGATGTTTCTATGACTGATTTAAGCTGTGAAAGACTCGATAACCGCATACGCGCATCAAACAGAAGGCGACTCAACTACTCTTAAATGAGTAGTTTTACGTGTTGACCCATTAGTTTCTTTGTAGAGGACGCTCAGTACGCAACTCCCGAATTGAATTCAACTTCGCCGTGTTGTGTCGTTTTTAAGTGTAGAAATACTGCTGGGATCAAAAAGAAACAGGATGGGATTAATTTCATGTGTGAGTAGCAAGTGCATTACTTAAAAATTTGACTATTTTTACATCGGTCAGATTGTCAAAGAAAACAAAATGGACATTTTGTTAGTGTTTTTTATATTTTATTTAAAATAATATATTTATTTTCTATATTTATCTTTGCACCACAACAGGCCAGGAGGCCCAATTACAGTGGTGAATTACATCACAGAACACCCAGGCTTGAGAAAAATCACATTTTAATTTTTGTGTTCTTGCCGGGAATCGAACCCGGAACCTTCCGTGCGTGAGTCAAGCGTCTTGACCACTACACCACGGAGGCCGCCCAGTGTTGCCAGGGTAGTCAATTTTTTTACGCTACTTTGCTCATCTAATGAGAGAACTAATGAAAATTGTCCCTCTCGGATTAAACAACACCGTGGTGGACTTTTGACCGACATTATCTTTAAAACATCAAATATTATTTAGCATGACATAAAAATATCAGTTTTATGTGAAATAAAATTTGTTTTATTTTTTAAGTTCATTAACTAAGATGGGAGTTTGATGCTAATGATATTGATACGCTATTAATAAATTAATCATTAATTCACAATGCTAATGTTAATTATATGTAACTAGCGCACGCCTTCTTAGAGCGGCTTAAGCAGACAGCTATATTATTAACTTTGTTAAAGAATTGATTCCATTAGTACGTATTAGTCTCCACTGTGATTTAATTCTTTCTTACCAATCGCACTCTCCAAATATCGCTTCCAGCGATCCACACAAGGCCACCCTAATGCAAACACAAAATCACTTGGTCAAATATAAGTGCTCATCACTTTGGTCTGAGATCTTTCAATATTTCGACCACCAAATTAAGCATATCACAATAAAAGTCTATGATAAAAAGTTATATCGCATTATTCATATTTAAAGCAATTTACTAAATCAACAATATTCTGAGTTTGTCCAAATGTTTGTGGACAAGGACTGGATTCAACTCCCTGGGGAGCTGTTTGTATTAACACATTACAACAGAGATGAAGAACATTTAAGACAAAGCAATATAGACGTCTAGGCATCCACAGGGCTTATGACCTTTCAATGGCTGGTTTGAAAAGTGGCCACTTTACACACTGTGTAACCTTCACCATTCTGCCCATATTTAAACATCTATATTCCTTAAATTCTTTCATCTGTTGATGTTTGTGAAGTTAAAGAGCTGAAACCTTTATTTATGCGGGTGAGATTCGTCTTATTGAATTATTTCACCTACATACTAGACTAGGCAACGCCCGAAAATGTTATTTTTTCAATTTCTATACTTCTTCATGGACCAGGTGGGCAGGCAGAATGGTGAATGTTACACAGTGTGTAAAGTGGCCACATAAACCAGCCATTGAGAGGTCATAAGCCCTGTAAATGCCTAGACTTCCATATTCCCGTCTAAATAATGTTTTCCCTCTCTGTTGAAATAAATTTAAATATGGAAATAATTCAAATCTCTGTCTCTATGTCTCTATCTCTGTTTATAAAGTTGGTCTTCTTTGTTTATTCTCAAATGTAGAAGTATATTGTTAAGTGTCCTCGGCACGGGTAACCCCAGTGAGGTCACATTATTTTGATTATTAATTATGGTTTATTGTTCCGGACGCGTAATAGAGAATAATAAAAATGCAAATATATAATCAAATAACTAGCTAGAATCCCCGGTATATGTACAGAATTGAGTGCTAGGCTCTCAATAAAGATAAAGTATTCACTTTCGAGCCTGGCCTCAGACTCAGTATTACCGGGGCAAAATATAGCTAAAAATATGTAATGTAAAATAAAAATTATGATGAAACAGCCCGTGCGGGCGCTGAACGCCCGTATTCACGCCACCTGCGGCCGGCGGCATGTAGCATGTATCATGCTATTCATTGTAATTAGCCGGCTGTTGGCGAGCCAAATGTCAAGAAAAGCAGTCGCCATAGTAATTGTAATTTAATTGCCACTTTTTTGTATTAGATGCTCCTTACTATTTTTCAAATGCAATATATTGTTATATTTTTTATAGTAAACACCAATTTTTCGTCAATGAACTGTATTTATTTACGAGAAAACAAAAAACAAACCGACACAAGCGCTGACTTAGAGATAACACACGCGTTGACTTGTGACTGCGATAACTTAAGCATGTTCATTATTGTTCATTGTCAACTTTTGAATCGGGTTGTGGTCCCGTGGCTAGTGTCTTGGACTCACGGACCGAAGGTCCTCGGTTCGAATCCCACTCTACCCCAACTCGATTCCCATTTTCTAATAGTGAGTTATTTACAACTCGTTGAAAATGGCAATCAAATTGAAATATTTGGGTAAATCATAAGAACGCAAATATTTCTTTTTAAAAAAAAAAATTAAAAAATGCTCAAATGCTTTGCATGTTTTTAAGCACTTCGATAGTTATTTGTGATTGAGCTACTGATTGGGAAAGAAAATTTTGTATAAATATGCTGGATTTAATAGAAAAAATATTGATCCTAACTACGGGAAGAATAATTATACGAATGAAAGTGATGCCAATACCAAAATAAATCTGTTTTCCTGTATAAGAAAGAGCACGAGAATATAACTTATAACAAGGAAGACAGAGACGCTGTTTCATGGCCGGTGTTTGTGTGAAAGAGACAAAACAAAAGAAGAAATGCGTTCGATCAGTTGTTTATTTTTTTTATCTGTTGGTTTTATCAAGACTTTTCATAAAATCATCTATTTTACCACGCGGCTGAATTCATTAATTGTCCACATTTTGTAACCATATATTGAAATACCTGTCAGCAAAGTAAGATCCCCATTTGCAATAAACTCAATTTAATTCTCATTAAAATAATACGCAAAGTATACAACAAAACTCTTGTTAAGTTAAATATTATTGATACAACGCGTATCACAATTATATCTAATTTATCAAAAAAACTCCAACACCGAGGTGCAAAACAGTTCTCAGGTCTTTGAATGTACGAAAAGTCTTTATTTCATGAAATGCATAATGTTATAATTGGTTGAACCATAAGATATTTCCAGTGTTGCCTCCACCACCCGCACGAAAGAACGAGACGACGCGACAAAGTAACGACAACCAAACACAGCCGGAGAAACTGAACAAAACAAAAGAGTCTGAAAAAAAGAAAGCGAACAAAAGGCGGGAAATTGAAATTATATTTGTTCTTCTGACCTACTCATGACACGACCACGCAGCTTGCTAAAAATGGAAATAAAATTCAAATAATAATCGTGAACATCCAGATGATTAGTGGCCGTTGCCGAAACATGATTTGTCAACTGGAAGTGTTTAAATTACAGCCGCACAATCGAATGTCCGATGATCAATTGACAGTTCACTCGCCATGTACCATGTTTAACTCCGGATGATATTTGCCTACGACGCGTTCTCCAATTCTTTTCGCGCGATAATGAGGATAGTCTGGAGTGACTGGTTGCGAGATAGAAGAAGAGGTAGATCCCTTACACGATGGACCGATCGGCTCGGGACAGTGGCAGGCATCTCAGCGCTGTCGAGGGAGAGATAGTGCAGGCGGGTACAGGGGGTCACGATCCTCAGTCACGAGGACAGATAGCTGTTTAGTAAAAATATATCACCATGACATTTCAAAGTGCGCTTTGCTATCTTAGAATGATTTTCCAGGCCATTTTGACATATCATATTTCGGCAACGACAAAGATCAACAGTAAAATTGACTAATGAAAATTGTGCTCGATAAATTCAAACAAATGTTTACAGAAATTAAAACATTTTTACCTGTGAAAAAAGCAATGATTAAAATGCTTAACATTAAAAAGTATTTTAACAAATCAAGAGAGAAATAACAACATAATATTATTGATATAAAAAGACCAACATTTTGACGGAAAGATTCAAAATAGTTTATTATTCGAGACACGGTACAAAATAATATGACAATGTTTGATTATGTCCAAATGCTTGCAGACTGGCTGGATTTCCTCCCTAGGGAGTTGTTCGTATTTAAATTTATTTCAACAGAGAGGGAAAAAGTTTTCGAGAAGGGAATATGGAAGTCTAGGCATTTACAGGGCTTATGACCTGTCATTGGCTGGTTTAAGTGGCCACTTTACACACTGTGTAACATTCACCATTCTGCCCATGTTTGAACATCCACATTTCCTCAACTCTTCCATCTGTTGACTTTTGTGAAGTAAAAGAGCTGAAACCTTTATCACGTGGGTGAGATTCATCCGGCTGAACCAAATCACCTACTAGGCAACGCCTGGAAACAATTTTCCAATTTTTATACTTCTTCTTTTAACAGGTAGTAATTCAACAATGTTTGATTATGTCCAAATGCTTGCAGACTGGCTGGATTTCCTCCCTAGGGAGTTGTTCGTATTTAAATTTATTTCAACAGAGAGGGAAAAAGTTTTCGAGAAGGGAAGTGATAAAGGTTTCAGCTCTTTTACTTCACAAAAGTCAACAGATGGAAGAGTTGAGGAAATATGGATGTTCAAACATGGGCAGAATGGTGAATGTTACACAGTGTGTAAAGTGGCCACTTAAACCAGCCAATGACAGGTCATAAGCCCTGTAAATGCCTAGACTTCCATATTCCCTTCTCGAAAACTTTTTCCCTCTCTGTTGAAATAAATTTAAATACAAAATAATCTGAATCGTCTTCTATTGGATTCGTCAGAACGTTCTGTAGGAACCATCTTCGGGATACACTTACACTTATCTGATAAAGAATCCAATGCGCTTTGGCCAGTTCGTTAATACCAGGCTCGAGTTGACTGAACAATAGCCTATGTCGCCGCGTTCGGTAACATGCGGACGATTTATCTTTCAATTTGATTATTTTTTTAATTGGGACAGGTCATGCAGTCCACCGCAAACTCTGAGTTTGGGTAAAGAACTTACAGATTTTTAGGACCAAAATATTCCACGTATCACCTGAACATTGTAAAATCACGACCCGGATTCAATAGGGTATTTTCACAAATGGGAAATAACGTTAAAAATATAATATATATTTAAAGCGAATTTTTATGATTTTAATAATATAACCTTAGAATTAGGAATAGTCCAGAAACTGCATCAAACAGAAGGCGACTAAACTACTCTTAAAGGAGTAGTTTTACGTTTTGACCCATTAGTTTTTTAGTGGACGTTGCTCAGTACGCAACTCCCGATTTGAATTCAACTATGCCGTGTTGTGTCGTTCTAAAGTGTAGAAATACTGCTGGGATCTTAAAGAAACAGGATGGGGTCACATTTTATGTGTAATTAGCAAATGCATGTGTAAGTAGTAAATGCATTACTTAAAATTAGAATTATTTTTCCATCTGTCAGATTGTCGAAGAAAAAAAATGGAAATTTCGTAAGTGTTGCCAGGGTAGTAAATTTTTTTACCCTACTTTGCTCATATAATTAGAGAAATAATGAAAATTGAACCTCGGATTAAACAACGCCGTGGTGGACATTTGGCCGACATTATTTTCAAAATATAAAATATTATTTAACATGATATAAAAATATCCGTTTTATGTAAAATAAAATTTATTTTATATTTTAAGTTCAAAGTTCATCAATTCAATTACTCTTATTAAATGACCCTTTACTTATCTACTCTGTTGTGTCATTCAATGTTTCCGCGTGGACAATAAAATTTTAGAGAAATTAACAAATTGCTTTTTTTTTACCTTACATTTGTGTTATGGTTATATTCTTCGCATTCTGGCAATATTACTCGGTGACTTCAAGTATGCGCACGGCGAAAGTGTGTCCAAGTGGGGGAATTATCGGACACAGTCCGATGTATTCAAATATGATTCTACGCTCCTTCTGGACTATTCTTAATTCTATGCCAGAATGTGTAGATTAATCAATTCGTCACATAAATTAGAATTCTTTGGGATACATCTTCCGGCTTTTCGTAGATCTCTTCGCCACTAAAACAGTGTAGGATGAAGTTGGATTGGCATGATTTAGCTCGGAATCTTAAATGTGTTTAATTTTTATGAATTATTGTATAGCATTATTGTATTGCCCTTGCTTGTCTTTGCTACATAGTTTTATGTTATTTTTGTTTAGTTTCTTGTATTTATGTTTCTTCATGTAACTGTTGTAATTGGCTTAGGCTGTACATATTTTAAATAATCCCACTTCGCCTGTTTATCTGAGAGAGCTCATCCAACCTCTTTCACAACACGGGCTATCTCTTCGTTCTAGTAACGAGAGAACCCTTTTAATGCCCTGTCATCGCTCTAATTTTCTTGCCTCCTCTTTCACAGTAGTAGCCGCTCGATTGTGGAATATCTACCCACTAATGTTAGAGACGCCCCTTCATTATTTACATTCAAGTCAAGATTGAAATGTCACTATCTTAATATTTAAATTGTTCCACTTCCCATCCCCTCTTCTCTCTTCATAGTATAGTGTTATTTTTTTATATATTTTTTTTATTTTGTTAATCTTCGTTTATAATTTTTGTATAAAATTGTAAAATTCAATATGTCCATGTATTTATAATTTTCTCAAACTGAACGGTTTGGGTAGGTTCGAATAAATTGCCTTAAGGCAATATGGCCGACCTTATATGTGTATATATTGTATATGTATATAAAGTGTAAAATAAAGAAATAAAATTAAATATATATAATAAATATCTAATTTTCGGGTTCAAAAAAAAGCACATACAAAACGGTTCGTCATTTTGACGCCACACGTTATGACCGCTGACTGCGTTTCTAATAAACATTGCGCACAAGTTTGGCGCTAAATTGTCATACATTTATTTATTTATTTAACTTTTTGTACATAATGTTATTTGTACATTGGCGGGCTTATTGCCAAATGGCAATTTCTTCCAACCAACCAACCATCCCACAGGGTGTGTAATGTCTCATTTTGGGTAATTAAAAATATGCCTTTTTTAAGCCTTTGTATAAATATTATCTGACATCGCAAGAAAAAAATGTTGATTCGGTTAACACGGTTATTTTTGATTATTTAAAAATAAATATAATAAAAAGACGTGAAGTGACCCTTTTGAAAAAAATTGAAAAAAAATAGCTAATGGGTTTGGGTTTAGAGAAGTCTAATAGTACACCATGTACAGCCATGGTCTATTATTATTTTGCACCGCATAGAAAAATGTCTGCCTAAAACAGGTTGTACCTACACACAATCCAAAGAAATCTATTGCAACAAAAATGTAGTAGATTATCGTAAATGCTATGTTAATGAACCATTATTATCATCCGACAATGTTTGAGTATGTCCAAATGCTTGCAGACTGGCTGGATTTTCTCCCTAGGGAGTTGTTCATATTTAAATTTGTTGCAACAGAGAGGGAAAACATTTTTGAGAAGAGAATATGGGAGTCTAGGCATTTACAGGGCTTATGACCTGTCGTTGGCTGGTTTAAGTGGCCACTTTATACACAGTGTAACATTCACCGTTCTGCCTATGTTTTTTTTTTCGCACCACAACAGGCCAGGAGGCCCAATTACGGTGGCGAATTACATTACAGAACAACCAGGCTTGAGAAAAATCACATTTTTAATTTTTGTGTTCTCACCGGGAATCGAACCCGGAACCTTCCGTGCGTGAGTCAAGCGTCTTGACCACTACACCACGGAGGCCGCCACATCACACATTTAATCATCCACACTTCCTCAACTCTTCCATCTGTTGACTTTTGTGAAGTAAAGGAGCTGAAAGCTTTATTATGTGGATGAGATTCATCTGGCTGAATCACCTACTAGGCAACGCCTGAAAAGTGGCCACTTAAACCAGCCATTGACAGGTCATAAGCCCTGTAAATGGCTAGACTCCCATATTCCCTTCTCAAAAATGTTTTCCCTCTCTGTTGCAACAAATTTGAACATTATTATTATTGTTATAATTCTCTCTTAATTTGTTCAAATAAAAAAATATTCTAAATATTAAAATTTGCGGCAAGATACCTATACCTATTTTGACAGTTAGAATTTTTGATTTCAATAAATGTTTGTAAAGGAAAACAAATTTATTTCTTAAGATTTATACATGCAATAGATTAATTTCCTCACTCCTTTGAACCAAAAAATCTGCATTTAATAACATATAATTAAATAGACGCGTTACAAGCGAAGTTGATTGGTTTTTTTTTTTTTTTTTAAAGAAAAAGAAATATTTGCATTCTTATGATATACCCAAATATTTAATTTTAAGGGCCATTTTCAATGAGCTGTAAATAACTCACTAATATAAAAGGGGAAAAAGTTGTAGTAGAGTGGGATTCGAACCACAAATCTTTGAGCTGTGAGTCCGAAACACCAGCCACGGGACCACAACTCGATTCAAATCCCCTTCCTTGCCTTTATTAACTAATGGACACACGCCGCGATCAGACATGTCACTGTGGTGAAAACATGCTTTAACACACAATATATATCTCTCTCTCTTCAATCCGTGGCTCATTTCTGAGGATGGTGATCACGCCTGACTCCAGGCATGGCTCGCCTGTGGACAGTCTCCCTCCATCTGGAACGGTCGTGCGCTCTTCTGTAGGCATTCGTCAGATTAAGCCACTCCATCTTGTCGGTTGACGTCCACGCGACCTTGTCCCATTGACACTTCCCAGGAGAACAGATTTCTCCAAACTATCAGAGTTCCTTAAAAGAACTGCAGGATTCTTTTCTCGCACATAAATGTTAGTTTTTTTCCTATGTCCCAGTTCCTGGAATATAAATACATCCGTACGTCTGGCCGTCCACGGAATCCGCAGCACAATGTATATTTATTTTAAAATACAGCCCAATTTATTGAATAAGCTGATACTAAGTTGGCTCTCTTCTATATCTAATAAAGAAAACATTCTACCACATCTACAAATCTTAACTGAGCAATATAATGTACCCGAGTTGAAATCAATGTTCACTATGAATGAAAACCGCCATCTCAGAGGTCGTTCATTGCAACTAAACACTGCCTCCAGAAGGAGGATGAGAACATCCGACCCCGGGAAGAACTTCCTGACAAACCGAGTCTTGGAGAAATGGAATGGCCCAGTGCTAGTTCAGTGAATGTTAACTAGATGCACACAGCAATGTATAATGTTTAATAACCGTGTACACTTGATATACACGCATCAGCTCAATAGCTGCAATTGTATATCGTTGCCGTTCACGCAAGGCACTAATCCTAAAAAAGCTGGTTTGGAGTTAAGTATGCCACTCGGTTATGTTCTTTAAAAAGCAAACATCACTAAGAAAAAGAAATGCGTAGAATACACATATACGGAAAATTTGCTCATTGTCAAACGAGAAAAGCTGCCCGAAGGAGCTCTCTGTAATCTGGTAGCCTATAGAAAGTAATCCAGAAGTCCGTAATATGCGCTTCATTGGATTGAGAAAAGAGGGAAGTGGATTCTTTACTGACTGGGATTAAGTTGATTGGACATGACCAATTCGCCGAAATGATTACGAAACTTTTTGAAAGTCTCTAAATTCTTTTTGGAAGCCGCCAGATCTGTATATCGATAGTAGCGAGAAGCTCCATTCGGTAATCATAGAGAGGGGGAAAGGGACAAGACCACAGGATGTGTTCAGAAGATTGGTTAGGATATCCGCAGCAGCACGCAGAGGAGTCAACAATATTAAAAACAAATCATTTTTGATTAATTTTACCATGACCTGATAAAAACTGCGTATTCCAGTGATCGGGGATAACCCGAGAAGATTTTAAGCGCTGACGGATTGAAGGAAAAAACCCTCCCTGAAGGGGAAGATTCCCATCGCGATTGCCAAGCATCAGGAAGAGCATTTAAAGACATTTTTTTATATTCGATTGAGACCCTTCTTCAGTTAGGAGTAGACGGACGCCACCAAAAACAGAGGAACGCTTTCTTTTTAGGTGGAAATTTGCAGATCGTCGCCGAACCTCCAGATTCAAAGGGAACAAGCCCGTTAGAACCGGAAGTGCATCCGTCGAGCATGTCCTATATGCTCTAGAAAGAGCCAGAAGAGGTTGCCTTTGTCCGCTTAAAATAATTCGCCTGAAATATTGCAACTCACATCGGTGTGCCCAACAGCCAGCTACGTAGCATACGATGCCTAGGAAAATGGATTTATAAGAGACCGTCGAAGTTTCAAAAGACAATCCCCGGGTGGCTCTGGCCAAGCTATAAATATAAAATAAAAAATAAAAATAAAATCTCAACAAGCGTAAATCACCAAAGGCTGATGTAACTTTTTGACAGTTTAGAATGAAGTGTATTGAGCTCACAGGAAATGAAACATCTTTTAGCCAAACTTTGATCAAAGTCACAGACCTAATAATCCACGCCCGTAACATGTGGAATCGTAGAAAAGGTGAGTACCCAGCGTACATTGAGCCGTGCGAATCTACAGAGAAAATAATATTTGTCTCATCAATTTATTTAGAATAACGCGTCTATTAATTATATGTCAATAGCTGCATCGGGCACAGTTTTGGTATACTTAATGTCACCTCTGGCTAGAACACGAATCAGAGAACTGCACCAGAAATTGGCCAGAAGCATAGAGAATTAGAAATCATTATTAATTTTAATCGAGCAGCTGAAAGCTGATATGCGTAAATCTATTTTCCAAAACAAATCTGGCCCATTTTTTAAGTTATTAAGTGCTCACGTTGAGACCGGCTCTTATGGAAGCTTGTTCCGGCCATCAACAACCGTATCGCTCCTCAGGTTCAGGTGCAATCCGGTTTTCTACAGCCGGAGACTGTGTCAAGCACCTCAAAGTTGAGCATCGTCATGGTATTAACCAAGCAGGCACCATGCCTAACCGAAGTTAAATAGATTTTATATCGTAAAGCTAATCTCGGCCTCGTGGTGTAATGGTCAGCGCGATTACCTTCCAAGCAAGAGGTCTTGGGTTTAATTCCCGCATGTTTTTTTTAGTTTTTAAAAAAAAAAAATATTTGTCTTCTAATAATTTACCCAAATATTTAATTTTAAGCGCCATTTTCAACGAGTTGTAAATAACTTACTATTAGAAAATGGGAATCAAGTTGGGGTAGAGTGGGATTCGAACCACGGACCTGTGAGCCGTGAGTCCCAGACACTAGCCACGGAACCACGACCCAGTTGATATGAAATATTTATTTTAAACGGTGTTTTCACACTAGAATATTTCATAGTCCCTGGACTGGCACCTGAAGCGTAAGACTGATCATCTTACCTTCATGTAACAAAAATGATCAAGATACGCTGCGATTAGCGCACCAATACAGCGCCCTATGCACCATTAGGTGTGGAAAGGGACAGCTAATATAGATCTGTCACGATTTTGGTTCTATATGGATCTCACGGGAGTCTTTCTCCGGTTTTATCTCCGTGGGCGTCAGCAAAACCACATGTGCTTTCGTACCTTCCCCATTTTAATCAAGTACTTTATTCGCTTGAACAGAAATAGGTAAATAATTATGACATACTATAGAAATAAAAAACGAGGCATAGAGTATCTGCACACCGCACGAGTCCGACCATTGATTGT
Source organism: Micrasema longulum (assembly GCF_059751315.1). Lineage (NCBI taxonomy): Eukaryota > Metazoa > Arthropoda > Insecta > Trichoptera > Brachycentridae > Micrasema > Micrasema longulum. The sequence goes on from NW_028278639.1 coordinate 177,355, forward strand.
TTGGAAACAACGCTTCTACCGAGAATTTTCACTCACAAACTCAAATATTGTAATTATGATGTTAATATTTTCAGAGCCAAAATCTCGTCAGTTTTCTGATCCGTACAATAAGATGATAAAAACTATCTCTTCAAAAGAATAAGTGCCGTAGTTCAAAGTTGAAAATGAGGGAGAAAGGTTTTTTCTCAAGCGTTGAGACAATCTAAGGACGATGACTTACTTTGCCGGCAGCTTGAACATGTAACCCTTGCCTTCGTCAGACCAAATCAGCACGCGATCGGGAGACAAGAAGTCCCCGGACATCCAGCGCTCGTTGACGGGCGCGTTTATGGAACACAGGACGGAGAAATCGCCTAGAATGACAAAAAATATTGAAATAACAAAATAAAGATAACTAAAATGCAGTCATTGAACGAAATAAAATAGCCAGTCATTGAACGAAATAAAAAGCTTTTGGACGAAATAAAATAGCCAGGAATATCACCTGCATCGTATATCTGGCAATACTTGGCGCAGACGACCAGCACGGTGCGCTGGTTGTGGGCGCAGCACATCAGCGAGAGCGCGTTGAGGCAGCGGATCTGCTTGGACTCGTTCTCGTACACGGGCTCCGTGTTGCTGTTCTCGTGTCCCAGCAGAGACCACACCTTGACGGTGCCCGTGATGGAGATCGCCAGAACCACGTCGTCCTTGCGCGACGACGGACGCAGCACCTGTGGAATGGAAGCGTCGTTAGATGGAGGATGGACTGGGACGTGTAATGCTGCTGTAGAGAATTAGGTTGGATCCCGCTTTAATTTATTTATTTAATCCAATATATAATACAAATACATAGTTTACAAAAGAAAATGTTTATACAATAGGTACATTTTCTTTTTATTTATGGATGTAGCCACTCCACTGGCCCGCAGGCACTGACACACGGAGTGTCAGGGTATTATTTATGTATTTTATACATGTGTAACTAGCGGATCCAAGAGACGTTGGCTTGTCTGCTATTAGCTTGCTATGGGCTGGTTTATGGTTGAATTCCAAAACATTAAATAATTCATTTTCAAATATAGAATTCTTTTTGCAAATGTCGAACTCGGCCCTTTTCACCAACAGGGGTGCACTTTATACATGAATGCAATTTTCAAAAATTTATATAATGTCAGTTAATATTATTTTAGTATTGCCAAAAATCCAGTAAAAAAAAAATACATGGGGAGAAATTATAAGGAATGTAAGGAAAGAATCTGATTGGGATCCATAAAAAGCAAATGTTGTTTGTAAACATTAAAAAACAAACTTTTTTAGCACAAAAAAACAGCATCCTTTTTTTTTGTATATGCATTCTTGTCGAATGCAACCCTGGTAGGTCGATGAAAAAAAGATTTATGCTTCATACTTTTTTTTACAGAATTGATTAAAAATTAAAAACACGCGCAGCGCAAAGATCTACATTTCGCTGAAAACTGCACGTAAATCAGTTAAGCCATTTAGAAGTTCAGTGACATACAGAAGAATTATATATTTATTTATTTTATTTGTTTATTCATATTTTTTGCTTACAAATTATAATTAATAATAAAAATAATGTGACCTTACTGGGGTTTCCCGTGCCGAGGACACTTAACAATATACTTTTTAAAAATTACATTAGAGAATAAACAAAGAAGCCTAACTTAAAAAAACGAAGATAATAAACAAATATTCAGACAGTTTTAAAAACAAGGTATTTATGTACATCTATATTATTTATATTACAAAACACACAATAAAAATAACAAAAACCTAACATAAGCTATAGCTTGTGGAGCAGTTGATTCAATATTGGTATGGGCGAATGAGACAATCCATTTTACTTCTACCTAGCTCCACTATCCATTTTTTTGTAGCCTTTTTAAACATTTTCTCGTTACTAATTGTTTTAATAGATAGCGGAAGTAGGTAATAGATTTTAATTGAATAATACTCAAAATCCCTTTGTCCGAAAGTGGTTTTAGTTTGTATTTGTTTAAGAATATTATTTATATATAAAGATAGTACGTACTTTCACATCAATTGTTGTGTAAAAATTCAAAAGAAATATGAAAAAATATTCTAAAACATAAAATGAGAAAGGACTTTCAAGAAATTAAAATTATATTCTGATATATGAAACATATTCCCCAGCTTCCTGTCTAGTCTTTTTAGCAATCCATTTATGGACTAGAGTTTCGAAAACATTGTTTTTCATTTTGCTCACCGATTGTCCATACTTAAAAAGTTGTATGGCTTAGGGGCCAGAAAATTATAGTGCCTTTGTACGTAATTTGTTTTTTTCTTTGGGAGCAGAAGTATTGTTTTTTGTCTTTGTCTAGGGTCGTAAATTTGTTGTCCGTCATTATATCTGTCAGGCTTTTGATGAAAGTATCTTAAAATTGCCTTTATGTATATTTGCCTTATGTCTAGTACTGGAAATTCTGTAAAAAGTCTGTCTGCAGAGTATTGGTAAGGCTTTTTGTTAGCTACTCTTAGTAAGGGTTTTTGTGCTTTCATTTAATATGAATATAACTTGATTTCCATTTTCCAATAGTGGGTTATTTACAACTCATTAAAAGTAACCCAAAAATATTACTTTAATTGTAAGGAAAAAACGTAAAATTGGTTTTTCAATGTACTCAAAATTCAAAATTCAATGTGACTTTAAAAATTATACATAAATGAACTCGGCAATAGTTATTTCCACGTATCTGATATATTTAGTGTAGGGTATTGTTCCTGTAGAACAAACCTTTTGAACTTTTTCAAAGATGGTGAATGGTAATTATATTTATTTATTCATGCATTTCATATTGCCCAGCTGTATAAAACAATACTTATGATTTTCTTGTATATTACTTTAAAATATTTAATTTTGTTCTTTACATTTATTCTTTAATTGTTTTAACTTTCTACTGAATACGCTGTATAATTTTTAGGTTAATTTTTTTTATATACATCTTGTATAATTTTTTTATAAGTCTTGGGTATAAGGAAATTTATATAAAAAAAAAAAAAAATACTAAGCCAAATATGTTAGTATTATATTTTTTTGTAAAAGGCAGATTTGCCGTTTCTGTTAATAAAATAAAATAAAATGCAGAAAAATGCAAATCGTGGGGACGTAATTTTGGGATTTCTCTGTATATCTAGACAAAGATTGAATTCTGCACTTCAAATCCCGTATTGTAAATCCAGACTTACACAAAGACCCTCTCATTTTTCATAACCCCAAAACTGGTCAATACATTACATAACGATAATATGAAAGAGATTCATTTTTACAATTTGTTGAAATTAATGATAAAAAAAGCTGATTCAAATAGCTTCTTTTTTTAATGAAGCATACACTATAGTCCTTAAAATATAGCTTGCTTAGAATTACAGTTGTCAACAAAAGTGACGACATAACTTTGTAGTAACGTCCAAGGAGTGATTTATATTGACACACGAAAAATCATTTCTATCTGGTATGTTAATTTATTTTTTTAATATAATGCTTGACATATAAATCAACATAATTATACAAAATCAGCTTTAAGCGAAAAAAAATGTAATTATTAACAACGTTCATACAAGGTTACGTCATTTTACAAAAATGTTAGAGATGAGACAAATTGATGAATAAAAAAATAATTTATTGGATGTTGTTCATGAAAAAAGTATAAATGTCTTATTTTTTGGTGAATAATTGTTTTAAACACACTATTAAAGGTTTGTTTTTGCGTTTTTACATCAATTTTCGGAAACAGAGTTTTATGTTTGCATGAAAAAACTGATAAAATCGATTTGATCGGTACATGGTCAGTGATCGGTACTTTACCATCACTAGTCACATTAGTTTGACAGCTGTCATTTTAATCAAGATATAGTTTAAGGGCTTTAATTATTACAATACTCAAATATTGTAATAAAACCAACTGGTCCAAGAAGAAGTTTAAAGAATTGGAAATTGTTTTCAGGCGTTGCCTAGTATGTGAAATAATTCAGTCAAATGAATCTCTTCGCAACAATACAGGTTTCAGCTCTTTAACTTCACTAAAATCAACAAATTGAAGAATTGAGGATATATAAATGTTCAAACATAGGCAAAATGGTGAATGTGACACAGTGTGTAAAGTGGCCACTTAAACCAGCCATTGACAGGTCATAAGCCCTGTAAATGCCTAGACTTTCATATTCCCTTCTTTAAGGTATTTTCATTCCCTGTTGTAATTTGTTAGGCTTTAATTATAATTTTTTTAATATCTAATCGAATAAAATAAAATATCTTACGTGAAGAGCGGATATCCAGTCCGGGTTGACTTTGGAGCTTAAGGAGAACAGTATTTCCAGGGAGAAGGGATCCATGATGAGGATCTCAGCATAGTAGCCGTTGCAGAACAGACGCAGATCATCGCAGTTGCACATGTGATAGGCCTGTAGGGAATGACAAACACACGAGTTGGACACGTTATATTGACTGTATCGGCCCATGCGCTCTGTAGCTGCAGGACGTTCGGTAATCTGGTTCCTATCTCTGCCATAGCTATGACACTGGCCGTTAGTATTGTTACTTCTAGTTATACAAGTAATTATCTGCTCATTTAATACATTGGCGTCACATTCACACGGAATGCGTACAGATGTTACATCATTTGTACTGCAGAACCTACATCTAGAAGTTTCAGAGATTCATTCTAGCGAGGCGTTTATTTAGTCTGCAGTGCCCTGTGAGGTCTCGAGTTATTCAAATTTATCTTCAACAATGTTTGAGTATGTCCAAATACTTGCAGACTGGCTGGATTCCCCCTGCAAATGCCTAGACTTCCATATTCCCTTCTCAAAAATGTTTTCCCTCTCTGTTGCAATAAATTCAAATTTATCTTATTTATTTACTGACAGTTCCGTGAACCTTTTACATAATTACAATAAACCAGAGAAAAAAATACAACAAAAAATATTATAATATTATAAAAAGAATAAATACATCAAGCAAAGTATATAATGGTAAACAGTATTTATATATAAAAAAAGAAAGATTACAATATGTAACAAATATAAATATTTACCTTTATAAAAGAAAGGTAAATAAAAGAAAATAGCCGTTTTAAAAAAGAGGAAGAGAAGAAAACAAAACAAAGAAAAGAGAACAAAAAAGAAAGCGCTTTAAACGGAAAGTTAAAAAGTTTACTTCATGGTTTATATAAATATTAATACTAAACAATAATAAATTTAAAAAATAATTATACGCACAAGAGTAAAGAGTTAAAACAAAAGTGAAGAACTAATAATTATTTGAACTTTTAATTGTTAATTCTTTTTCAAAACATAGGACTTGATAATCAGCGGCGCGGCGTGGTATAAAATAAATCTAAATCATCACTGTATTGATTGGCAAGTCGCTGCATGCGAATAATTGATGAATTCAATGAATAATTAGTACCACGATGACTGTAAAACAAAAAATCTTCAAACAAACCATCACGCCACCGTAAGGGCAGGCAGAGAGGATAGAACGCCATATCACATTGTCTTTGCATACAGATCTCGCTTCCTCTACAGTCATCTCATGCACGCGCGCCGATTATTCCGACTTTTGACATGCCATCCATCAACATTCACATCGTAGACGACTTTTAAGGCGTCCATTTGCTCTACATGTCCAAACCAACGCAGAGCTCAATTCCGGATTTTGTCGACAATGCTTGTCTCAGACTTACATAATGTACAGATCTCGAAATTTGTGCATATATCGTGCATAGTTTTACCACACACTCGCCTGAGAGATCGCATTTTGACCGCACTCAGCATACTTTCATCCCTGTTTTTTCAAGTACATACTTCGCTCCCATACATCAGGGTCGGCACCGAGACTCCATTGTGAACTGCTAATTTTGCCTCTTACGATTTTTATTGGGCCAAAATAACACTACAAATAAAATATTATATTTAAGCCATTCAATTGTAAAAGAACAAATAAATAAATATATCAGGCCAGGAGCCCTTGAGCAATGACCCAATATGAAGGTATGATACTCTTTAATAGCAAGAGTATCAGCCTCTTAAACATAGTTTCACTGATGTGAAAGGTGTCCATCTCCAAAGTGATCATGTTCAGCTGCCTGACTGCTCTTTCAATCGGCATGACCAGAGGCAGGTTGGTTCTGGAAGCCGGGAGGTAAAACAGTCTGTGCCAACAGAAAATCTGATGCTCTCGAAAATGGCGATTACCAGTCATAGCTGTTACCTGAATGCTAGTGTGAATCTGGGTAAGTTTGACGTGCTCCCGACACTTGCCGTCGACCAGGTCCCATGTGCACATTTCTCCGGCCTCAGAGGAGCTGACGATGAAGTTGTTGTCCTGTGAAAATATACAAAAGTGTCTCTCAAAACATGAGCATTAGAGGAAATATTTATGTTTTTGGAATTATCATTACTACGGATAATTATATACCACCTTAAGGGCTCTTTAAAAAGTGATTCTATAAATATTGATTTTAACTCAACTGATTGTGACTTCCCAGTCATATAATGGAAGGTATTGCTGGCTTAATCTATTCCAAGAAGTGATTCTTTTTTTTTTAAATGGAAAAAAGAAAATTCAGTGTTCTTCTGGAACCGTGTAAAAGAAGAGTAAGGTATAATTTTTTTTTTTTTTTTTTAAATGTTATTAATATTTTATTTTATTTTTACATCTGAGCATGTTTTTCATTCTTTATTTCAATTCTTAATTTTTAATTACTCTTACAAATTTTCTTCATTTTTAATATTATTTCCATTTGTACTAATACTCACTACAAACTACAAACTTTAAAATATATTTTTTTCACTTAAATTTTAATTTTTAAACAACTTTCATTTATGTTTTTCTTTTTCCTTCCTTTTTTATACTTTCATAATTAACCTTACATATAATTGCTTTATAATATGGAAACTTCACTGGTCCATTAGAATTAAGTCTAATTGTGTAAAATATTAAACTTTGTAACTGTACTGTATGTTTCCTGAATAAAAGAAAATAAAAAATAAAAATAAAATAAATAAATAAAGAATTTTAATAATAGTGCGTCAGTAGTAACTTTATTTTATTATTGACTTATTTATTTATTTATTGACGGACTTATGCAGTCCATTCTGACAATGGTAAATACAATTTCTTATAATAAATACAGGTACTAATCAAATAAAATACAAGAAAATAAAATTAAAGTTAGGACAAAAAAAATAATAATTACTACCTCAAGACAAGACCCGGTCTATCTTAGTGATTTTTTAAATCTATGAAGACTTACACCAAAAAAGTCCAGATCTTGTCTCGAGTTCAATACATAGTTTGCGCTGTGTTGATCAAGGAACAGCACATTATTATTTCGCAACCGGCAGATTGGAACATCGAATGCCACTTGTTCCAGTAACGATGGTACATCAATTAAGCCATTCAGTAAATTAAACATAAATATGGAGTCAATGTTACTTCTACGTTTTTGTAGAAATGAAATAAATTCATTTCTCTTGGTCTCGGGCGATGGTTTGTGGGCATACCTAAACAAGACCATTAACCCGGTTCCTGGAGGACCGAGTCACCTACTCAGTTCTCACTGGGGTCATCCTCATTCAGCGTATCCACGTCGCGGGGGTGGGCACCATTCACTTCAGTAGACCGAAGTGCTTAGGTGGCTAAGTTTCGGTAAGGATCTAGTATTGCAGGGTTTAACGCGATCCCTCGCCCGAGGCTACGGGTGAAGAACTCAATAGCTGTGATGGTGGAGATGAAGTGTATCAGTACGGCGGAACAGGCGGGAGGGGCACAAATCTTCTCAGGTCACCCGGACATACGAATTGCTGTTGGAAGACAGCGGCGTCGGTCCAGTAAATAAGCCTAGTTAGCAAGAAGGGTTACTATCTCGGTGTCAGGCGGCAACCGGCCATAAAACAGAAACCAAACAACAAATCTTCCAGTTCGACGTGTAGACTGAGGACCAGGATGGCTAATCTCGAGTAAATGGAACACACAGCCAGGAGGAAGAAAATATATACAGAAAATAAATAAATGCTGCGTGGTATTTTCTAAGTGACTTACCTGTATTATGGACGCGCGCGAGAGACACAGCACGGGGGCCGTGTGGCCGATCAGGAGGCAGCGCGGGGTCATCTTCAGGGTGTCGGGGTCCACCTGCCAGATGCAGATCTGGCCGTCGTAGCATCCCGTGACGAGGGTGCGCTGGTCGCGCGACAGGAACACGGACGAAACGCAGTGGGTGGGCGCGTTCTTCCCCCAGAGAACCACCGGAACGACTAGGTTTGTGCCCGGCATCTGGAAACACAATATTTTTAACAATGTAGAGTGTCCAATGAAAGGGTACTTAATGTAATGAAAAAAGACCGAGAACTGTTAACCAAACTGTCAAGACGAAAGGCTGCATATTCCATGGAGAAAAATACGCCCTTCTTCAGATCATAGTGGAAGGGAAAACAGAGGGTAGACAGGGTATGGGGAGTAAAGGAGCATCATGGGTCAGGAATCTTCGGCTGTGGCTTGGAATACCAGATGCAGCAAGGGTCATCGGAATGGCCCAGGATCGAGAGGAGTTTCAAGTGATAGCCGAGTTCAAAACCTCCAATAGGAGCGGCACAAAAAGAAGAATTGCACTACAATCAAACTTGCTAAATAACATTTGTTTGCAGTAGGCGTTCATCTTCCTTAAATGTTCTCCATCTCTGTTGTAATATGTTAAAGTATTTAAAATACGAAAGAGAAATAAGTCAATTTTTATTCGGCATTAAATGCGGAGTAAAGTTTGGCAGTTACCATGAACCAACCGGGAGAACTGACAGAGAAGAACCTCTGACGTCACACGTGGAGTTATTTCAGAAATACAAAACTTTAAAAAATCATAGCGCTGACAATACGATATATAAAAAAATTGGCTTAGTTTAATAGTTTATTAACAAATAAAAAATATAAAAAAGACACAGAACTTCCCCATGCATTTATATGCAGGTGACTATTTTTATTTTTATATTAAATAGCTACGTTCTTAATTACGGGAAACATTCTCTGGTTAGTTAAAATTTTATTCAAAATTTAAAAAAAGAAGGCATAAACAATTGTCAATGTTGACTTTCCAAAATCTGACATTTACAACTGACAAGTTTAATTAGTATGTTGGAGTTTATCTTAAATCAATAATGTGAATTAGATTTGTTGTTGATTTCCAGGAATTTATTAACAAAATATTTGACTGCTCGATTGTACTGAAAATGCATATTATTTAAATAAAATAGTTTATCAATATTACAGCGAACTCTATTTAGCGGGGATAATTGAAGAGAATACTCATCGAAAATTTCGATCTATTAATAATATTTGCATTCGGCTACATAACAGACAAATTATCTGTGAATCTATTAACACTAATTGAAATACTGTGTAAACTGTCTTAAATCAATTAATTCAAAAAGTCACATGAGATGGCGTAAACAAAACAATTTGTATGTGTGAAATCAATGAAAAAACGCTTTTATGTAAAATGAAAAAACTGCTATTATCATTTCAGAACGCAATACGAATTATGTATGGCGCTGCCATGTACAGATACGTGGTTAAAATTAATTCTATAACAATTCATTAGGCCATTGTAAAAGATTCGCTCCAGACATTGGGTGTGATAGTTGAATTTGTAAATGATTTTACAACCTTGTTGAAATGATGTAAGCACGTGAAACTAGGATTTAAATCACAATAAAAGGTCCACTTACCTTAAGTTCGGTATACCTTTAGCTGTTAGCGATTTATTCGACGATAAAAGAGGATTTAAATTCCATTTTATTGTGGCAAAAATTCACGAAAACGTCAATGGTCACTTGACAGATCGTCAGGAATTGATTTTTGTGCAACTAGCTTCATGTTGGTACATTGTGCCTTAGTATTGCTCCAAAACGCATCAAATGCTTTTTTATTTTATTTTTTTATTATAAAAAATAAAATCAGTACTATAATTATTATAGTTTACGAATTATGCAAATTCCAATATTTTATAAAAATGTACGAAAGATGCACAAATGTTGAGATCCGTATATTATGTAAGCATTATCGATAAAATCAAGAAAGGAGCTCTGCTGTGCTGGTTTGGACATGTAAAGCGATTGGCCAGCGAAAGGACGCCTAAAAAGTCACCTACGATGTGAATGTCGATGGATGCGGAAAAAAAGGAAGACCAAGAAAGACATGGCATGACCAAATTCAACAAATATTTATTTATTCATATTTTTCTCTTACAAACTATAATTAATAATAAAAATAATGTGTCCTCACTGGGGTTACCCGTGCCGAGAACACTTAAAAGATGGACATGTTCAAAGTCGGAATAATCGGCGCGCGCGCATGCTAAGATTAATGAATGTGGAGGAAGCGAGATCTGTATGCAAAGACAGAGTGATGTGGCATTTTATCTTCTTTGCCTGCCCTTACGGGGAAACAGCGTCATGGTTTATTTGTTTGTAAATAAAAAAACATTTTTAAACCCTATAAAGATCCCGATTTGAACAGTATTGATTCAAAGTATTTCGAATTTTAGTATCGTAATACGATTCCGTATATATTATGTTTGGCCATATGAGCGCTTTAAAAACATACGTTTACCGTCTCAATGTTAATTAATGTATTAATTTTATTAATTGACTTATTCTTTTTTGCACCATAACAAGCCAAAAGGCCCAATCACAGTGGTGAATTACAGCGCAAAACACCCAAGCTTGAGAAAAATCAAATTTAAAGTTTGTGTTTTCACTGAAAGTCGAACCCGGAACCTTACGTGTGTAAGTCAAGTGTCTTAACCACTACATCACGAAGGCTATAATCAGTATCTTCTCCCTGGCTACACCCCAACTTACTGTTGAGTTCAACTCTCATCGTCCTCAAAGGGTAGGTAAATCGGCCGTACCTATGCATCTGGTTATTTCTTAGCATCAGCCCCGGATTCACAATTTGATCGGGCGCTCTGCGTCCAACGTGCCCATACCATCTCAATTGCCCCTTTTCTATATCTTATTGTTGATATCTATGACACCTAGGTGCCCAAGCTTCCACGGATGAGGGAGATTTTTATTTTGTCACGTGTTCTACCAAAACATGATAATGTCGGCCAAAAGCAAAATACCCATATTTACAAATTACAATGAGCATAATATTAAAAACACTAAAACCAGAACCCTTTTGATTGTACTTATTTAACAAGGAAATGGGATTTCTATAATAAAATATTAAAGGTAGATTAAACTTGTTGTCTTAAAGATAGCAATAAAATATATCATATTTACAATATTTTGAATTTGTCCAAATTTTTGTATACGAGTACTGGATTTAATTCCCCGGGGAGCTTTTAACATTAACATGATACAACAGAGATGAAGAATATTTTAGAGAAGGTGATATAGAAGTCCAGGAATCTACAGGGCTTAACTTCACAAACATAAACAGATTAAAGAATTGAAAGAATATAGATGTTCAAATATGGGCAGAATGGTGAATGTTACACAGTGTGTAAAATGGCCACTTAAACCAGCCAATGACAGGTCATAAGTCCTGTAGGCCTAGGCTTCTATATTACCTTCCTAAAGTGTTCTTCATCTCTGTTGTAATATGTTAATAATAAATACAATCTTATAAAAATGATCAATTTTGACAATTTCAAAGAATAAATCCCAGGGAACCCTAATCACAATTTGATTCGCCATCAATTTTTTTTTAAAAATAAGGAAAAACATATTTTTTTTTGAAAAACAAAACATATAATAGCATACAACAAATAAATCAATGCATTTTTAAAAGTTTACTTTTGAGTAGTCATTTAAAGGGCTCATGATATGTAAATATCTTATTTAAGTGGCCAATTTACACAATGTACAGCATTCGCCGTTTTTTAAAAAATATTTGAGCATCCCTAGGTTCATAAAATTCTTCCAATAAATTGTCAAGTAGAAAAGTTCAAATATATAATTGCTCATGTAAATAATATACCTACGAACAAAATAGGAAACGGACCAATATAAAAGTAAAATAAGTTAGAAATTGTACACGATGAAACTGTTTAAAAATAAAAGGGGCATTCAACAGAAGTGCGTGGATTTTAATTCCATATTCAGGGTACTAAAATAAAAAAATAAAGGATGTCAAATAAAAAAAAACGGATTGATATTTTTTTTTATTTTTAAATGTAGTTCATTTTTGAGTTTTGCATCGAAATGCTGCGCGGTTTGTGAGTATGTGAACATCAAACCCGTCCGCCATTTGTCATTTTTTGTCATGCGCAGTTTGAGAACGGTCGCGATCTTTCGAACCGCGGAAATGTGTTTAGTGTGAGTGCCAAAGTCTGTCTGATAAAATTAAGTGCAGTTAATGTTTACTAAGTCATATTCAAAGGTGTTTTGATACAGTTTGTCGTGAAAATGAATAAAACATGCGCCAGGTGTGAGAAAACTGTGTACCCGATCGAGGAGCTGAAATGTTTGGACAAGGTAATCACTTTTATAATCTTTCTCGACAGATTTTCATTAAGATGTGTCGATTTCGTCGTGTTTTGTGCATTTTTGAACATGATATTTAATCTTACAACTATTACGCGTACTTTAAAGCAGAGTTGGACACATAAAATGCCGTAAAACATTTGTTTAGTAACTTGTAAAAGTTTTTTATGCCCATCCCTTTCGAAACTTTTAAGAGGGTATCTCGACGTCGAAAGGTCTTAAAAGTCAGCGGTTTTAATTTTAAATGTTTTTAAATGATTTAAGCGGAAATATTGCGGTTATGTTTCACAGAATTGTGTAAAATGCGTGTTGTTTCCACGTAATTTGGTGATTTATCTAATTAAAATGAGCCAGACATGATGTCATTGCAAAACTACCGAACAATAGGCGACCGAGTGATCTGTTCATCTGTTGCAATGTTTTTTTATGGAGTTGAATATGATTCTTGAATATAAATCATTGCGAATTATTTAACAGCACGTATCTACGCCAAAATATATTGTACAAAATTGTTTTTATAAGTGTAATAAAGTTTTCACTTTAAGTTTCGACGCCATAATGCGCATTCATTCATTTGTTTAATTGGCGATCTTCAATTGTTTATAACATGTAAAATTACTTCCAATATAATATAAATATATATTTGTATATTAGTATTCATCATCATCATAATTTCTCCTTTCGCTCTCATTGAAGCCTAGGGCACCGCATTGGAACATCAAATGCAGTGTATCAACAGTGATAAAATAAATTGTTGTAATAAAAAGTTTGAAGCGCTTTTTACTACATAGAAATTTTAAAGTCAAGTCAAAATTCATAGGATCACTTTGTAAACCACCCTTGAGAAAATGGCGCTATATAAGTTATTTTTATGACATCGTTTTTGCAATATTTTACTTTCGCAATATAAAAAACAATCTATAGCATTTAAATTTGTTGCAAAAGAGAGGGAAAACATTTTTGAGAAGGGAATATGGAAGTCTAGGCATTCACAGGGCTTATGACCTGTCATTTATTTATTCATTAAAACTTACACTAGTTCACATATTTATGAAGTTATTAAGTCTTTTCAGGCTGTGCCCGTGTTAAGCCATAATAATTGACAGTAAAAAATACATAGTAAAATTAATCAAATTATAATCACATGTCATTCAGTAGATTAGAATACCAGAAACTTAAAAGGCTCTATGTGCCATGGACAAAAAAGGAAAGCAGACGGGAAATTAAAAATACACATAATAATTCAAAGAAAACATTATTTTATTTTTATGCCAAATCAACAAAAGAGCATATTTTAATGTAGTTTAGTAAAAAATATATAAAAAAGACATATTAAACTAAGTATAAAATCAAAAAAACAAATAATTTAAAAGAAAGTCTCATGTACCGTTGTTAGTTTCTTTTAAAAGGGCCAAAGTGCCCTGCTCTCTAAAGCAATAAAGGTGTTAGTGCCTTAGTGAGAATAAAGAAATAGGTACATCCACTGTTTCATCTATCTATAATAGTGATGTGACGACGATGAAAATTCCCATGGTATTTATAATTCAGTATAATTACTATTTAGCACCCAACATCGTGTATATCTAAAATTCTATTATAAAACTGTTTATGTTCTTCCGTGTGCAAGTAAGGTATTAGATTTTTGAGATCTTTTTTCTTATCTTCTGTTATTTTGCTCTTGCAATTCAGCATGGGTAAGAAATAATTATCTAAATCCGATAACTTTTTGTTCTTCTTCAATAATCTTACAATTTTCCAGGGCTCCATAGAGTTGTGGGTCTCTTTCATTTTGACAACGAAAGGATTATCACTTACGAATTTCAAGCGATGAGCCTTCGATATCTGCATTGTGGTAGTATTCAAAAATGTTTCGGCAGCCAATTTAAAATCCATGAAATCATGTGATGTCATTGAAATAACATTAAAAGGCTGCTTGTCACGAGTATTTTTCATCATATCAACAAGATCTGCAGGAACAATGGAATGTGTTACTCGTTTCCTTTTTTCGATTAAAGCAAAGTCCCTGTCGCAGCTAAGGAATGAATGCCCGCTCATTAAAAATTTATGCTCTATCGATGTAAAAACTTTTTTATACACAAGATATGCCCATAAAAATATCATCATTTTATTTTTATTTTGTCCACTACAATTGTCACTCCACATGATGAGATTCTCCTTTCTTATAAAATTATTAGAAAACATTTTGTAAATGCAGGATGCTATCGCATTTCCCCCTCTTCCTGTAATAGCTTCATGCCACATAAGCATATACCCATCACCGGTATTTTCGATATGCACACCCAAATTGAAATTTGATAATTGTCGCGAATAGTACATGGGCCCATGAGTTAAAGTTGGTGTCAGCAAAACTTGTTGCAAGTCCATGGCGGCAGTGCATATATTACTACTCGGCATCTGTGATTTTTTTATATCAAGTGACATCTGTTTTGTTGCTTTTTCTGCTTTTCGATGGTGTAATTCAAGTTGATTCTTCAGTATTGTTTTATTAGATGGATCGGCATTTATTTTAGCAACATAGAGGTCGCACGTTGCACATGTATCAGTTCGTTTCTGGCCAAATTTTAAATTCGGAAACTCCTTTCCAAAAATTTTAGAGTAGAACTTATATGTGACTTTTGACTCCGGAAAAGATATCTTAAATGCTTTAAACAAACGATGTATATTTAAATCTGGACTTAAGTATTCTTTCTCTGATCTCGCTCGACCATAATGACTTACAAGTCTGGGAAACATATTTACATGTTGTTTAATTTCATCCTCATCTTCGTCTGAATATTTTCGTTTTTTCTTATTGATGTTTCCTCTTGATTCCAAGTAGGTTGTATGTCCTTGTTTCTTTTTATCGAGTAGTACTTGAATCTTTTTTGGAGAAAGGGAAAAAATGTTCATGAACGTTGCTTTGCACACACCGACAACATTTCCCTTGCCATCTGGAAGCATATAATATGCGGTGCATTGTCGCCTACTTAGAGCAGGAGATTCATAGGTTCCATGCCTTCTTCTTTTAATTTCTGTCAAATGGATTAATCCCATCAGAAAAGAAGATTGCTTTTCATTGTTTTTTAACGCATAGAATTCCGTGAACAATGACATCTTTTGTTCGAAAGGTATTTCTTTGCAGTTATAGCTGCATTTGCAGATACACTAAAATAAAAAATGAAGTGAATGAAAGCAACATAGATAATATAGGTACGCAACCGTGGGCGTATCTTAGGGACTTAGGGTCAATATCTATCACTCAGTAGAAACTAAACTAGAGGAACTAAATGTGGTGGAGTGTAATAATGATATAGTAATTTCTCCCGGTTGCAATCATTAGGGCGTAACTTATTTTCTGATATGCCGTTAACATAGTTATTTACACATTAATAATAATATTTACGAAAATATCCATGAAAATATAATTATTAAGGTTTAATTATCTTTAAACGAATTTATAATAAAAAATATATTTTTAAATTCTTTTTTTTGCTCTCCTAAAAACAAGTAAAAATAAAGTTTCACCCAAATACCTCTGACCGGGAGATTTAAAAAATTGAATTCAATACAAATACTCCATTTAAACTATGTCATGGTTGGCAGAAAATTACAGGTTGGCACATCCCTAGCGCATGATGAGTGACATTTTATCTAGTAGAGACAACCGGTGAAGATTTAAAACAATGTACAAACCTCTTGATTTGGGGGTCGTTTTGCAGGAATCAACTTTCTATTGGATGTAAAATATTCTTGTCCAGAATCTTTTAGCTTCTTTCGGGCCACTTGGGCACTTTTTTCCCCCTTTTTACGTCTTTTAACGCCACCACTATTCACAGAGACCGGTTCATTGTCAACCATTTTGATACAAATAGCATATGACTGGCGATGGCACTTAACACCTTTTAAAGGAAAACAGATGTTGGTACTTACAACCAACGCCATCTTTAGAATTTTTTATAAAATATTATTTGTACTACAATGGCATTTATACCCTTCTGTAGGACATTGGCCTTGGCACATACTATCCATTTCTTAAATAAAATCATTTTCGTTATTTATGGCACTTACACCCTTTTAAGTTTCTGGTATTCATTAATAATCCAGAAAAACAAGGTATAAATAATACAATTCTAAAAAAGACAATGTAAAAAATAATCAGATATAAATATTAAAATATAAATTATACAAATTTAGATTCATACATAATCAAACATATAATTAAGAATAGTTCCGAAACCGCATACGCACATCAAACAGAAGGCGACTCAACTACTCATAAATTAGTAGGTTTACGTTTTGAACCATTAGTTTCTTTGTAGACGTCGCTCAGTACGCAACTCTTATCTTAACTCGTATCGACAGTTATCACCGGAGTTTGCTGCGTCCGTTCTCTTATTACCACATTCCTCACAAAGTCAAAGCACCGCACACCCAAGATTCTTCTGAGACCCCTATTCTCAAAACTCAGAATTTAGCTATTTTCATACAGAAAACTTAATTTTACTTTGTAGATAAAATTGACGATAACTTTTAACTTTTCATCAGAATACGAACCCTGGTCTTTCATAAATAATATTACATTTATATTTATTCTTACAATATATTATTTCTCGTCCACCCGGCCAGAAATCGAACCCGGGACCTCGAGCATAGTAGGCGAACGCGCGAACCGCTGCACTACGAGGCGGACTTATCTACGCTCAATTTCATTTTTCACCATTTTAGCCATTGAGTCAAAAACACGCGTCCGGGGGTTCTGGTTCTGTTTCACACACATTACTGTATTCCTTATCCGCCCGGACACGAACGAAATTGATCAATATATTATTTTGAATTTATTCAGAGATAACGATTATAATCTTATCAAATAAAAACGTATTTTAAAATGAAGTGATAAAATGCTTTTCGTCGTGATAGGCATCTGAAATAATAATTATAAATTATGTAATAAAATAGAAATATCTTTTCCGCTTCTAAATCAGAAGCCCATTACTGCTGCTGTTACTTACCGGTGACACTCCCCAGTAGCTCAATCACAAATAACTATCGACGTGCTAATAAGCGACGCGACAACAATTTCTAACCGTGGTTGTTTATCGTACTCGCGATCACAATGAAACATCCGTGAACACCTAATATTGAATGTCAAAATATTTACGTTTCGCGACGTATAATCCTGCTGCGCAATCACATATTTGACTTTCAAATATGAAAAATATTCCAAAACGACTATTTTTATTTATTCAACAATGTTTGAGTATGTCCAAATGCTTGTGGCTGGATTAACTACCCGGTAAACGAAGAAGTATACAAATTGGTAAATTGTTTTTAGGCGTTGCCTAGTAGGTAATTTGGTTCAGCCGGATAAATCTCACCCGCGTAATAAAGGTTTCAGCTCATTTACTTCACAAAAGTCAACATATGGAAGAGTTGAGGAAATGCGGATGTTCAAACATGGGCAGAATAGTGAATATTACAGTGTGTAATGTGGCCACTTAAACCAACTAATGACAGGTCATAAGCCCTGTAAATGCCTAGACTTCCATATTCCCTTCTCAATAATATTTTCTTCCTCTGTTACAATAAATTTAAATATTTATTTATTCATGCTATTCATTGTATTTAGCCGGCTGTTGGCGAGCCAAATGTCAAGAAAAGCAGTCGCCATAGTAATTGTAATAAAATTTTCACTTTTTTGTATTAGATACTCCTTACTATTTTGCTAATGCAATATATTGTATTATTTTTTATAGTAAACGCCGATTTTTCGCCAGTGAACTGTATTTATTTACGAGGAAAACAAAAACCAAACCGACACGATCGTTGACTTAGAGATTACACACGCGTTAACTTATGACCGCTATAACTTAAGCATGTTCATTATTGTTTATTGTGATCGCTCAATTTTTAGCATGTTTTTAAGCACGTCGATGGTTATTTTTGATTGAGCTACAGTATGCATTGACTGGTATTATTTCGTCAATTGCCACCCTAAAGCCATCCGCATTTGTGGGCACCGCATCAGGGGTGCTATTCTGAACCACTTTCGTGGCACAAGAAAACGGTTTTCTCGTATATTTTGTATGAAAATACACGAGATAATACGGCCACCAGAGCGTTTGGAATACCAACCCTGATTTATTTATTAACGGACATTGTCCATGGATACAATTTAAAGGGTTTAAATATTACAATAAAAGAATAGTTTAAAACATTAAAAAAAAGAAAAGAAGCATTGACAAACATAAGGGACATAGAGACAAGATCTGGACTATTTATTTAGTGCTCGTTTAAATCGTTGTAAACTTAAACCAAAAACGTCCAGATGATCTTGTCTCGAGTTAACAATACGACAAAGACGGGTCATTGGAGAATTAAGGCCATAGTTTGTTCTATGCTGATCGATGAACAGTACTTCATTGTTTCTCAAACTACGAGTCGGAATATTGAATTTTACTTGTCCCAGTAATGATGGAACATAGATTATACCATTTAGTATGCCGAACATATATATGGAGTCAATATTAGTTCTACGTTTTTTTAAACTAGAAAAATTGAACACTGACATGAGCATAAGAATAATTACCTCTCTCTAGTCCAAGCATCCACGCTACTTTTCGAAGCGAGCGACGTTGGACTGATTTAATGTGATTTATGCGATTCACATAGAATGGAGACCAGACTACTATTCTAGAAGGCATATTCTAGAAGAGGGCGAACAGTTGAGCAATAAAGAGTTTTGATTGTACGGACATTAGTAAAATTAGAGGATATTCTGTAAATGAAGCCAAGTAATTTCAGTGATTTATTTGCTGTATTATCTATATGCTCGTTGTATGTCAGTTTATAGTCCAAAACAACTCCTACTCTCTGATGGACTTAACTACATCAATTTTGGAGTTTTCTATCAGGTACTCGAAGGAAATCGGTTGTTTTGTTCTATCTGATGAGGTCATCTTGCACCCCCCGCAATCGCAGCTTGTGTCATCTCCCCGATTCTGTCGATTATCATTTTTGCAAATTTTCACCCCTACCCGGAGTCTGTTCAAAGCCCAGAGTTATAATTCACTATGTAAGCCCCTTAGCTCTAGTGCGTTCCAAATTTGACGACCTGACTACCTACGGCCTGTTGTAGTGCTGTAAACACTTTCACTTCATTGGTTTAAAAGTTACCTTGGCGGAAGAACTCAATCTGTTTCTATTGACAGTAAACTCTGCAACCCAAAACATAAAGTTTGGTGTACCACAGGGAAGCGTTTTGGGACCACTATTGTTTCTACTGTATATTAAAAACCTTTTCACACTAAAACTAGATAGAAAAACTACATGTTTTGCAGATGGTACTGTTGCCATATTTAAATGAAAAACCTGGAATGTATCATTATCCAAAAGTCTTTATTTTTAATTTTTACATAGGATTTATTGAATCTCTTATTAACGTCAGAACAATTAGCAAATTAAACCTAACAAACGAATAACTTTAAATCAACAACACAATTTAAATCAACACTGGTTCACCTTCGGAGAAAGTCAAATTGTTTAAATATTTAGGTATTATTATTGATAGCAGACTTGACTGGGCTGATCATATTGACTATGTCTTTAAGAACATAAGAAAATTGGGTTACGTCTTCAAGGAATTACGAAACGCTGTTGATTGCAGGACATTGCAATTTATTAATTTTTACTTTTGTTGTACAGTCCACGTTAACATTTGGAATATTGAGCTGGGGAGGAGCTACCAAAACCAGAATAGAATCTTGGACGGTGGTACAAAAATATCTTTTGAAATGAAAATAATAATGTTTAAGAAATACAAAAATAAAAATAATTGTATTTGTATATAAATTATACTATTTTACTCAACGGGAAATACGAATAAAGAGAAAAGGAGGAGAGATTAAGGAAGAGAAAGGAGATGTTTCTTCATACGTGATTTAAACAGAGATTCTGTAGTAACATCTTTGATAGTGGATGTGAGATGATTCCACAGTGGAGCCGCATGGACTTAGAGAACAAAGAGGAATGGCGGATGGTTATTAAGAGAGTGCCTTACGAATTAGAACGAAGAGGTAAACCATGAACTGATAAGCGTTGACGGAGGTATATAGGAGCGTTAGGACTATGAAGTACATTGAACAGAAACGAGAGGGAGTGATAGTCTCTCCGCTGTCTAATTTCGAGTCATTTCAGTTGCCTACGATAATCAGAAATGTGATCATATTTCCTAAGACCAAAAATATACTATGGCGTAAGTATAGCCTGTGAGCTCGCCAATACATGACAGATGACATTAACATAACCATAGAAAAACATAGCAGTTGAGCTCTCAGAAGTAAAGCAACTTGAATGCAGCAATGCTTGAACTACATGTCAATAATATTCTAATAAAAAATAATATTATTTGGCCATACGGAACTTTAAAGCACACCTTGGTTTAATTACTAATAGTATTTTATCGGTTAGGTAGGTGTATTTTTAAAAAAATGTTGCGTACCTGAAAAAAGCACAAATAATTATGTTTTTGTAAATGATGTCAGCGACACTCAGAGAGTGGCTTTGTGACGTTTTGACATTTTTTATAAGAAATTCATGGCGTAGCCGAAATACTGTTATAAAAACGAGGATGTTTTGTTGATTGACGTTAGCAGGCGCTACCCAGGGGCGACTTTGTGACGTGAGAAATTATTTTTAAAAAAGAGATTCATGGCGTAGCCGATATATTGTAATTAAAATGAGGATGTTTTTGTTGATTGACGTTAGCAGGCGCTACCCAGGGGCGACTTTGTGACGTGAGAAATTATTTTAAAAAAAGAGATTCATGGCGTAGCCGAAATATTGTAATTAAAACGAGGATGTTTTTGTTGATTGACGTTAGCAGGCGCTACCCAGGGGCGACTTCATGACGTGATGAAATTGTTAATTTAAATATTTTTTTTCATTTTACATAGCGTAGCCGAGATAAGAAATTGCGTGGTGTTTCGAAATTTAACCGTGTAGGTAGCCGCCTAGTTACAATATTATTTTTGTATTTGTATAATTCCTGTTTTATAATTTTTATGTATTTATCGCTATAAGAATTAAACTAAATATAGTTTTTACTTTTAATCGCTATCCGTTTTTTAAATTATGTTTGTAACACTCAATAATATTTATTTTTCAAGTATTCAAGTTTATTTTTGCATTTTAATTAATATTGTTAATATAAAGCGTATTTTTATTTTTCGAATTTACTAGACTGTTTTTATTACAAAAAATAAAAATGCATATTTCTCTATGTATTCTTCTGTTATAAACAATCTATTAAAATAATACACATCGAATTTCCATTGTCTGTTGATTTGATTTGCAATCTTCTTTTGTTTTCGATGGTTAAAACTCTAGGAAATTCAAAGACAATAAAAATTTTACTGTCATATATTGGCGAGCTCACACGCATGGATAACCTATATAGCGCCATTTTTGTAATATAATACCTCAAGGGCGCTTTACATAGTGATTCTATTGTTAAATAAATATAATCGAAGCTTTTAAATTTGTAATTTAATTAAAACAATTTATTTTGTTTTAGGTTCTAAGTTTAAGTGGGTTTTAAGTTACCTACCTTATGCATGTATTCTGAAGTAGTTATATTTTCTGAAGTTTATCCGATGTTTCACGGAAAAATAAAAATACTATCTTAATTTTTTGCTTATTTAAAAAATATATTTAAAAAGAGAAAACACCCTATTATGCAGATAGAACGTATATTCGGGAACATTACTACATTACTCAGAAACGTAAATTTTAGATATGTCATTTTTATCGCTCAGATGCGATGTTATAATCTTATCATATAATAATCAACCAATGCAATTACGTAAGACGAGCACATAATTTACTCGAATTAATTAAAAAGCAACTTGTTTATTATCTATTTTTTCCACGCTCACGTTTGGCGGAATTTTCACCTATGTAACGAACGCGGTGTGTGAAAAATTGTAACCATTTTTTTTTTTACAAAATTTTGTTTTCGTTTTTTTTTTTATTTATTAAGAAAAACAACAGCAATACAAAAAAAATGTATACACAACATCATAAAATCATTTTAAATTATCGCTCTAGTACAGTAATTCCCAAAGTGGTCTATATCGACTCCTTGGGGTCCATTACGACTTGCAAGGGGTCTATGGCAGTGTAAATAAAATTGGGATCCACGAGAGTGGATCCCATTTAGGCAGTCGTCACCAAACTTTTGTGGTAATTGTCGTAATACACCTCAAACAGATAGTAACGTGGGCCTGCCACACACTCGACGAGTGGCATGGGAAGTAGCGAGGAAAGGAGGCAGAGACGTAGTGAGGCAACATGACTCGTCATGCCGCACGTCATGCTCCTCGAGCGCGAGTCAAAGGACCGGCAATATGAGCGTGAGTAGCTGGCCACATGATCGTGCGGTCGCAGTACGCATCGAGCTCTCACACAAGACGCACGCGTCATTTTTGAATGATGGTCAAAATATCTTTGTCTTCAAAGGTGTAAAAAATTATAATAATCTTCCTAATGAACTAAAAACTATTAATAATGATATATCAATATATACATTTAAAGTATATCTAAAGAATTTTTTGAACGCGTGTAAAAAATACATTAAATTTGCATAAGTATGAATGCATTATTGTTTTATGTTTTTTATGCAGGCTGTAAATGTGAGTTAGAAGTTAATGAATAGAAAGCAGATAGCTGCTAAACTGCCGATATGTACAGAAAAATAGATCCATATTATCCGCAGAAGCCGTATTCAGCAAGCGAATTGCCATATTAATGGGTGAATTCCGACTTGTATTTTTACGGCTTTTGGGCGTGTAAAACAGTGCATGAAATCTCGCTCTAGTATAATTATTGGGAATATGAAAATTCGTGTCATTTTAATTAATCAATGTAAAACTATGTTTTTTTTATTCTTATTATAATTTCTTTTTTTTGCATTTTTACAATAAGTATACATTAGTAACAAAAACGATAAAAAACTACTACATTAACACAAAAAATCCCACAAAGGCACGGCCTGTTTGTGGGTATACATTTTTTTTAATTGAAATTTTTTAATAAAGGCTACTGGAAAAATACAATAGATATCAATAAGTTAAAAAATAAGTGCTAATTAAAATCACATTTTTTTTGTCACTAAAAATAAGAAAATTATAGTAAAAGTATATTCTATTCATAAAAAAAAACTATTTAAATCTGTTTTTTCTATCCATAATTTCAGCAATAATTTTAATCGAAATATATTCAAATAATAAATATCTATCATACTGTCCATATGAAATGCATTGAACAGTTTGGAGCTATTAAAAATGAGTGTCTTTGCCCGAGTCTGGATTTACAATAATGGATTTCAAGTAAACTATTCATATTCAATCTTTGACTAGATCTATATACATTTTTAGGAAATAAATGTTGGCACATAAAAACATATTTTAGACATTGCTGGCAATAGATTTGTCGTAGCTTCAAAGGTTCAGCTTTCTGAAATAATTGGTTGCAGGGAAAAGTTGAATTTTTGTGAAATATAATTTTAATAATTAGGTTTCGTACGGTTGCTAAAGGCTTAGTAAGATTATTATAGGCTCCTTCCCATCCAATTATTCATGAACATAACTATAGTCCTTAAAATGTAACATGATTAGAATGACAGTAAAGTTGTCAGAAAAAGTGACGATATAACTTTGTAGTAACGTCAAAGGAGTTATTTATATTGACACACAAAAAACCATTCTTATCTGGCGTGTTAATTTATTTTTTAAATAAAATAATAAATAAATATATAAAATCAGCTTTAAAACTAAAATAAACCTAATTATTAATGACGTTTTAACAAGGTTACATCAAGGGACAAACTGATCAATGTAAATTGATCGAATAAAAAAAATATTCATTTGATGTTGTCCATGAAAAAAGTATAAATGTCTCATTTTTTGGTGAATAATTGTGTTAAACACACTATAATAGGCTTGTTTTTGCGTTTTTTATATCAGTTTTCGGAAACAGAGTTTCATGATTGCATGAAATAACTGATAAAATCGATTTGATCAGTGATCACTAATTTCCCATCACTAATGAAATTAGTTTGACAGCTGTCATTCTAATCAAGCTATATTTTAAGGTCTATAGTCAAACGTTAAAAAAAATACGTCAAATATCTATATTACTTCCCGCATAACGTTGATCATATGAAAATGTGAGTAGCTCTGCGTCAGATTCAAAAACAAATTGATTTAAGTTGATGAATTTATAAAAATAAAAGTACATATTTAGAAAGCATTGTCTACGAGACAAAAAGGTTTGGGGGACCTTTGCTCTTATGTAATACTCTTTTTTATTTATTGGGGATGTCAACAGTAATACATATAACAAAATTTTAACAAATAAAAGATACAGATAATAAAACCAATGACATATCCACAGAAATACATTAAATACTCGTACAATACATACTAGTGTGTTTGTATGAGTGTAAGTGTGTGAGAGGGTGGGTGAGTGGGTGCTATAATGGAATGAGGGTGGACATGTGTGTAAATATTGCACAGGTGTCAAGTGTCGAAAATATAAATATATACAAAATATTAAGAATTAGAAATAAAATAAAATAAGATAAAATAAGACTTTATTATTAAAACTAAGTATAAGACAAAAAAGTATGTTTTAAGACGAGCATTTAAATGTTATTTTTTTACAATCAAATAGATCAATAAAAGGAAAGTTTAAATTATATTTACGAGCAAAACGTATAAGTGGAGAGTTCTGGACATAGTTCGTGCGAACAGCTGGTACATAAAATAGAGAGCTCGACGTGTGACGGGTGCGGTAGCCGGGGACATTCAATGATAACTCCGACATAAGAGCCGGACTATCAAGGCGTCCACTGAGTATGTCACGAAGCACCCCCGTGTCTGATAGTAGACGGCGATCTTCTAAAGTAGGCGAGTGGTGCTTTTTGCAGGAAGACATATAATTGAGATCGGTATACCTGCATCTCCAGTTAAGATGTCTAAGAAATGTCCATTGAATTTTCTCGAACCTTTCTTTACGACATTTTTATTTTGGAGGCCGTGAATCTCGGCGCTCCCTGTAGCGTGTTTGTATAGCATATGGCCGTACAGAGTGCGGAGTGCCGGTGCGGGGCACAATGTAATAGGTACTGGCAATATGTCAGTGTGCCGTAATGCCTGTCTCGTAGACTGCAGACGTATGAGCAGTGAAAGTGAAATACCTTGTTTATGCAAAGCGCTGGGTGCTGGCTGGCGCTAGAACCACGCGCAACTGCGGCCAGTCGCTTTCTGCTATCGCTGGAAATAAACACACTCGATGTAGTGACGATCTTCGAATGTCGCTTATATCTGAGCCCCGATTGCCATGGACAGTTTAGGCTGTAGTCCGGAAAAACGCACGAAAAATTAGGAATTCATACGATTTTACACGATGTTTTTTAAAAAATTGCGCAATAATTCATTTAAAAAAACATTAGTTGATAAATCCACCTGGTCCACGAAGAAGTATAGAAATTGAAAAAATATTTTTTTCAGGCGTTGCCTAGTATGTAGGTGAAATAATTCAATTAGAAGAATCCCACCCGCATAAATAAAGGTTTCAGCTCTTTAACTTCACAAACATCAACAGATGAAAGAATTTAAGGAATATAGATGTTCAAATATGGGCAGAATGGTAAATGTTACACAGTGTGTAAAGTGGCTACTTAAACCAGCCAATGACAGGTCATAAGCCCTGTAGATAGATGCCTAGACTTATATATTACCTTCTCTTAAATGTTCTTCATCTCTGTTGTAATATGTTAATGTTAACAGCTCTCCAGGGAGTTGAATCCAGTCCTTGTCTACGAAAATTTGGACAAACTCAAAATATTGTTGAAGATAACTCTGTTAACTTCCATTGTAATCGGGGCCCTGGTGGCTACGCGTCGACGACAAATTGATGACGAGCCACAAAAATCAAGCATTCTGTGAAATCTCGAGTCGAGTACGCCCCGTAGGCACCTTTAGCTCACATTCGGCCGACTGTTTTTGTTGGAAATTCCCGAGTTGTGCCGTATGGCATCTCATTACCATTCAAATACGCGATCGCAAGACGATTAGTCATACGCTTCACTTCCAGTCCGGGACTGTGAAACGCCGCAGCGAAAAGTCACCTATTGAACGAGTATTTCACGCCGAACGCGCTAATTAGCCCCGTTGTGTAGCGGTTCACCCGTTCGCCTACCATTTTTAAGGTCCTGGGTTTGATTCCTGGCGTAGCGGACGTAAAATACGGATTTTAAAGGTTGTTTAAACTGCAATATTTGAGGGTATAAAGCAAACTTAGAATCTCCACCAAAAACGGAAAATTATTTATTGATGCCAAAATAAACTATATATAAAAAAACTTACCTTCCGAAATAATAGCGTAATTCAAAACCGTCTCAAAATCGATTCGTTCGTTCACTCACAAAATTTCCCACACCAAAGACAGCATTTATTTGTATACAATTTAAAATAATTTATAATTGAAATCAGGCGAGAGTGTAAATCTGAGTCAAGTATAATTGATAAGATTTAGAAAGGGTCTCCAAGATGGTTTGGTCATATAGAACGAATAAACGACGAAAGAATGGTAAAAACAAGTATATATGGCGACAATGAACGGTGACGGGAGACGGGGACGACCGAGGAAGACGTGACATGATCAGATAAACCAAAATCTTAAGTCGGGTCATGTCAAAGGCAGGCAGAACCGAAGGGCATGTATGACAAGATGTATGAATGTATGCCAGGATAGACGTGTGTGGCGGTCCATTCTCTCTGCCTATCCCTGCGGGGAAATGGCGTGATGGTAGTAGTAGTAGTAATATAAAGGCGGGCATATTGCCTTAAGGCAATTTCTTCCTACCTACCCAAACCGTTCAGTTTGAGAAAATTACAAGTAGATGGACATATTCTAGGTGTTGATGTAGAATCTAAAAATGTTATACAAAAAATTAAAACTAAAATTAACTAAAAATTTATATAATACCATGAAGAGAGGATAGGAAAGGGAATGGGAAGGAAAGAAGAAGGAGAAAGGAATAATTTAAACATTTAGATAGTGACATTTCAATCTTGATTGAAATGTAAATAAAGAAGGGGGCGTCTCTAACATAAGTGGGTAGATTATTCCACAATCGAGCAGCTACCACTGTGGAAGAGGAGGCAAAAAAATAGAGCGATTAACGAATCAGTAAGCTCAATCACAAATAACTATCGACGTGCTTAAAAACAAGCTAAGCATTTGAGCGATCACAATGAACAATAATGAAGATGCCTTATTTATCGCAGTCATAAGTCAACGCGGGTGTAATCTCTTAATCAACCCTCGTGTCGGTTTGTTTTTTTTCCTCGTAAATAAATGCAGTTCATTGGCGAAAAATCGGCGTTTACTACAAAAAAT
Organism: Micrasema longulum; assembly: GCF_059751315.1. NCBI lineage: Eukaryota > Metazoa > Arthropoda > Insecta > Trichoptera > Brachycentridae > Micrasema > Micrasema longulum. The sequence goes on from NW_028278639.1 coordinate 205,330, forward strand.
AATACAATATATTGCATTTGCAAAATAGTACGGGGTATCTTATACGCAAAGGTGAAAATTAAATTACAAACAATTACTATGGCGACTGCTTTTCTTGACATTTGGCTTGCCAATCGCTGCCGCCAGCTACAAAAAATAGCATGATAAATAACAAATAAATAAAGAAAAATAGCAGTTTTGGAATTATTTCCATATTTACACAGGAGAAACGTAAATATTTTGACATTTAAGGGGGTTCTGTGGTTTGATGGTCGGATTTTTAAGCATTTTTTGTGAGAACCAATGAAGAGATAGAACTTTGGAGTTTTTCTCGTTTATATATAAGTATTTTATAAGTATACATATAAATTTTTAGCTAAAAATATTCATTAAAACCAAAGTTATAGCGCCCTGAAGACACCTCCCTCGAAAAAATGGACGCTCACTCCCTCCACAAAATCAACTGATTGGCTTATTTAAAATAAAAAAATTGGCAGTGTTTTAATCTGTAATCTTATATCCACGGAATGGACTATTATGAAAATTGAATTTTTGACAGACTTTGGAACGAAAAAATTCGAATTTCATGTATTTTTTGTCAACTTTAAAAAAAAAAAAAAAATAGAAACATTTTAAATTTTGGAGTGATAATAGATCATTCCGTGCGTCTATATATGTTGAGTCGACCCTATAAATTTAAAGTGAATCGGCCAAGCCGTTCTCAAGATATGACAGAGGAAAGATTGAAAAACATAGTTTTGAGAAAAACGCGTTTGAAGTCTTAAGTACAGTTACAACTCACACCAGCGCCAGCGCTCCGTAGCTAGTTATAGCTGCCTCTTCTAACTGCTGGATCTTTATAAAGGCTTCGAATTTCAAAAATTCACTTTAGCAACATATTCTAGATATATTAAGGAAAAAAATTATGTATAAAAAAAAACTATTTTTTAAACCCGTCAAACCAGAGAACCCCCTTAATATTAGGTGTCCACGGATGTTCCATTGTGATCGCGAATACAATAAACAACCATAGTGAGGAATTGTTATCACGTCGCTTATTAGCGCGTCGATAGTTATTTGTGATTGAGCTACAGAGATCCAATTGAAACATTCGGATACATTTTAAGAACGCAAATATTTCTCTCACAAGAGGCCCCTCCCCCCCTCTGTCTATACGTATATGTATGCATATTATAATGCATGTAATTCGCTTCTCTGTCTCGTGGAGTTCTGAGTTTAGTATGGCACAGAACACAGAAAGGCATTCGACATTGAGTTTGCGAACTGCGCCTTCGGCCTCCCACGGCGTCCTCATGCGCGATGTGAGACGCGATGACACAACTCTTCTTAGAGAGGACAATAATGTAAACACTTTTATGCCTGTATTATATGAATCAGATTATAAAAAAACACTTTAAAGATAATTTAGTCAAAGAAAAGTTTTAAACGTTTTTTATTGGACCAAAATAACGTTAAAAATATAACAAAATCAGGCCAGGGTAGCGATTACAATGGGAAGCCATGGACGTCATACCTTCGCCATGACGGTATAGTTGAAGATAAATTCTCCCGAGCGATTACGAAGATACACTATCGACCCCCCCACCGTCAAGTTTTGTGTAGGTACATCGATATGTAACAAGGGGAAGCGTACGTCACATATTTGCGCACTTAGTGACATTTATTTATTTATTATTAGGGTGTTCTTTAAACCCTGTCACATCCGAAACCACGATGATCAGTATGAGCAAGAAGACATATTGGCACATTTAAATATTTTTTTAGAACGAATTTTTTTTTTTTTTAAAAGTCAAAAAAGCAAATGGTTCCTTACTTCTGCAGGGGTGAAACGAGGAGGGGGAAGGGGGAGTCTGACACTGCGCCGCGCTCCCCTCACTTCTCCCCTGCAGAAGTAAGCAACCATTTGTTTTTTTAAATATGCTAATATGTCTTCTTGCCCATACTGATCATCGTGGTTTCGGATGTGACAGGATTTAAAGAACACCCTGTATACCGATGAAGATAGTCGTTCATATATATATATATATGTATTTGGATAATTTATATAGCGCCGTTTTTGTGAAAATCACCTCAAGGGCGCTGTACAATAAATAATTATCCCACCACGGGATTCGTATATATGAGCTAGACAATTGATATATATGAGCTAGACAATTGACATGGACAATTCATATCAACAATTTAATTAGCAAAGTGGCGACATTATCGAGTCTTTTTATAAAAAATCAAAAACTTTGCTTCAAAAACGGAAAAAAATCTAATGTACGAAGCCTATGTAAAAAATAAAATATGTTAAATGCAACTAATGTGGAGAACATGAAATCAAAATGACATAAACAGACTACAAAGACAGCAAAATAAAATATTAAAGTTAGTATAATATATGACCTTCTCTATCTAACAGCAACTAAAGAACCTTTTAAACTAAACAATTAAATGTAACTGAACTCTTTAAACTAGAATCTTTAAAATTTATTCATAAATTAGCCACTGATGTAATTGTAGACGAAGAATTCAAACATTAAAAAAAACTGTAGTAAACATGAACACAATACGAGAATATCAGAAAAATATCATACACAACCTTCTAAAACGAGACAAGGACATTCGAGACTAATAAACCAGGGACTGAAATTATACAATAAACTACCAGACAAAACTAAACAAAAGACTCAGACAAACTTTACAAAAGATGCTTAAAATATTATTATTAACAGTAGAATGTGAATTTTTAAGGGTTTATCAATGAATTTTTTAAAAAAAATACTGAGGTTAATATAGATAGTATACAAGTGTACCGCGATGAAGATAGCCTTTATCTGGGTGTTATTCTTGATAGCAAACTTACATTTAAGAATCATTTCGACGACATACTGACCCGTGCACATGAAACCTTGGTTTTGTACTTCGTACATGTCAGGTATTTTAAGATATCCCGTGTATTAAAATGGTCTACTTTGCTCATGTTCGCAGTTTGCTCGAGTATGCCTCTTCTGTTTGGTCTCCACAATATGTCACACATAAAGAAAAGTTCGAGAAAATTCAATGGACATTTCTTAGACATCTTAACTGGAGATGCAGGTATACCGATCTCAATTATATGTCTTCCTGCAAAAAGCACCACTCGCTTACTTTAGAAGATCGCCGTTTACTGTTGGACATGGGGGTGCTTCGTGACATACTCAGTGGACGCCTTGATAGTCCGGCTCTTTTGTCGGAGTTATCATTGAATGTCCCCGGCTACCGCACCCGTCACACGTCGAGCTCTCTATTTCATGTGCCAGCAGTTCGTACGAACTATTCCCAGAACTCTTGAGTACATCTTGAGTGGTTTATGCTATGCATATGTGCCGCATGTAATGTATATGTTTGTGTATGTTTTATATGTGCGTTCATGTGTGTGCGTGGATGGCTCGGAGTGTACATTCGGTATTTTTATTTATTTTAATTTATTACCTCCATGGAAAACGCAAATGTCAACAATTATCTTTTTTTCACCTAAAATTCTTATTTATTTTTTGTCACATTTAATGTTTATATCTTTTTAATTTATGAAAACTTAATTGGTCTTTTTATGTTAAAAAATTGTTGTTTTTAATACTGATTTTGTATGACTGTATGTTTTCTAAATAAAATAAAATAAAATAAAATAAAACTCTCCACTTATACGTTTTGCTAGTGAATGTAATTTGAACTTTCCCCTTATTGATCCATTTTATTGTAAAACATAACATTTAAAATGCGCGTCTTAAAACATACTCTTTTGTCTTGTACTTAGTTTCAATAATAAAGTCTTATTTTATCTTATTTTATTTTATCTCTAATTTTTAATATTTTTTATATATTTATATTTTCGACACTTGACACTTGTGCAATATTTACACACATGTCTACCCTCATTCCATTATAACACCCACCCTCTCACTCACTTACACTCACACAAACACACTAGCATGTATTGTACGAGTATTTAATGTATTTCTGTGGATATCTGTCATTGGTTTTATTCTCTGTATATTTTATTTGTTATATTTTTGTTACATGTATTACTGTTGATATCCCCAATAAATAAATAATCGCGACCCAGAATTTAGTTTAGATTTTTGAGCAACTTGATCAGTTTTCTGATCCGTGTTGTGCCGACCGAGAAGCAGTTATCTGGTCGTCGAGTTACGCCACGGAAGACAATGAACGTTCACCTCCGCGCAGCTGACGGCTGATCTCATAGCCGATTATTCCACACTGATTGCTGATTAACTGTCGGTATGCAGTCGTATGGTCGCGTTACACGGATCGGAATAATGTACAATGAAAGCAGAGAGGATAGAACGCCACAACTCTCTATCTTTGCATACAGATCTCGCTTCCTCTACATTCATACATCTTCTCATGCACGCGCGCCGATTATTCCGACTTTTTTTTTAAAAATAAATATTTATGTTCTTATGGTTTACCCAAATATTTAATTTTGAAGGCCATTATCAATAAGTTGTAAATAACTCACTATTAGAAAATGTGAATCAAGTCGGCGTGGAGGGGGATTCGAACCACAGATCTTTGATCTGCGAGTCCGAGATACTACCCACGGGACCACAACCCGATATAAATTTTCATTTTATTTTTGCACCACAACAGGCCGGAGGCCCAATTACATCACAGAACACCCAGGCTTGAGAAAAAATACTTTAAAATTTTTGTGTTCACACCGGGAATCGAACTCGGAACCTTCCGAGCGTGAGTCAAGCGTCTTGACCACTACACCATGGAGGCCGCCTTTTTAACATGTCCATTTTAACATGTCCATCCAAGTATTCGTTGGATTTGGTCATGCCATGTCTTTCTCGGTCTTCCTCTATTTCTGCATCCATCAACATTTGCCTCGTAAATATTTTAAGCCGTTCTTTCGCTGTCCATTCCTTTCTTGATTTTGTCGATAATGCTTATCTCAGCCTTGCACAATGCACGGATCTCGACATTTGTGCATCTATCGTACACAGTTTAACCACACATTCGCCTGAGAGATCCTAAAAATAGAATATATTATCATTTTTTTTTCTAAACATGTTCAAGTACCGGTTACTGACGAAGATACTTAGAATTTTCACACAAATATACACACTTACGTCCATAAATATAGACATTAGTTTATACCGTCTCAGTATACAGGGTGTTCTCGTCCCCGTCACATCCAAAACCACGATGATCAGTATGAGCAAGAAGACATATTGGCTCATCAAAATAAATTTTTAGAACGAATAAAGTTTTAAAAAAAATATTTAAAAAAAAACAAATGGTTGCTAACTTCTGCAGGAGAGAAACGAGGAGGGGGAGTCTGACACACCGTTGACCGCGTGGCCGCGCCCCCTCGCTTTTCCCCTGCAGAAGTTAGCAACCATTTGTTCTTTTTAATATTTTATTTTTACAGATTTTCTTCGTTCTAAATATTTTTTTAAATATGCCAATATGTCTTCTTGCCCATACTGATCATCGTGGTTTCGGATGTGACAGGGTTTAAAGAACACCCTGTATACCGATGAAGATAGCCGTTCATATATTTATTTATATATATATATATATTTGGATAATTTATATAGCGCCGTTTTTGTGAAAATCACCTCAAAGGCGCCGTTCAGTAAATAATTATCCCACCACGTCTTGCAGCTACAGAGCGCATGGACGGTTGGGATTCTTGTTCCTCGTCTCCAATTATGATATATATGAGCTAGATTACAGCACGTATTGCAGCTACAGAGCGCATAGACAATAATAAATCTAGCCCCTATTTACATTTTTTTAAAGTTAAGAGTTTAAGTAATATTATAAAAAACAAATTTATAAAAATAGAAGTTAGATTACAACAAGTCTTGCAGCTACTGAGCGCATGACGGTTGAAATTCTAGACCTCATTTACTAAATTAGGATATTTGATAGTTGATAACATTTACTTATTAAAGCTAGATTACTAATCGTCTTGCAGCTACAAAGTACATGGACGAGTGAAATTCTAGGAACTTAAAATTATTAAAAAAATTACAAAAACAAACGTTGATCATAATAGTAAATCTGCCCTGTATCACTATGTATCAAACGTCGCGCCGATTAAAAAAATAATATTTTATCTCGGCTTTGATTTTGATTGAATACACTATCTATCAAGTTAAGTAATCAACGGCCCGGTGTGGTCACATTTCCACGGAATAAAGCCATTTTCGACAAGCAGGCGAACTGCGTCCAGGATGTGACCTGTAAGAGGGAAGAGGAAATTACAGCACGTTGGCCCGCGCTGTTTGTCGCCAATTACCGCGAGCGTGTCGTGAAATTTGGCGACGGAAGCTGAAGTGAGAAGATTGTGGCTGTTGTATGCGTATAAAAATTAGTTAACTGAAAGCCCCCGCTTACCGAGATCCGTTTTAAAGGTCTTGTGCCTCTTTTCAGATTCGCACAGTACAATTTTTTTTTTTTAGCTTTAATGAACGGTAAGTTATTTAAATCTTAATTTGTCGCAACAGAGAGAAAAAACATTTTTGAAAAGGGAATATGAAAGTCTAGGCATTTACAGGCCTTAAAAACAAAAATATATAAAAAGAAACTAATTTAATTGGTGTCCTGACGAAACCGGTAGAGACAATCTGTATTGAATGCTGCAGCGATAATTATTTTCGGAATCTCTAAGTACAGTCATATCACTCCACTACTTCGGGAACTACACTGGCTACGTTTTCTACGGGGGGTCGAATACAAACCATGTTGGCTTATGTATAAGTCACTGCACAACTCTGCTCCGGAATATCTAAGGGAACTATGCATTCCGGATGAACTAGCTGACAGGCGTCTCACGGTTAGATCAGCTACGTCTATGGCGATAGAAAAAGTTATTATACCTCTACGCAAACAGCGCACTAAATTTAGTGAACGCGCATTTGCGGCCGCATGCCCTATGGCATGGAATGCTCTCCCAGCAGAGGTGCGACGCTTTGAAAGTGAAGTGATGTTTCGGGAAAAACTTACAAGACACCTGTTCTCTAAATCATTTGAATAAATCCGTAGCATGTGAAACAAAATAAATTGTTTTAATTAAATTACAAATTTAAAAGCTTCAATAAAAAAAATATAAAAAAAATTATAGAATCACTATGTAAAGCGCCCTTGAGGAATTATATTACGAAAATGGCGCTGTATAAGTTATCCATAATAATAATAGAAAATTCGGTAAGTGGTTATATACAAATATTTAATAGCATTTAATAAAATCGTTTGACCACGAAGTTAATGCTTTAATTTTTTAATATTTTTTTTAGCAAGTGAATAGGCACGGCCTTAAAAGCAAAACATAAAAAACTTTTTAAATTAGTGTCCTGACGAAAACACGGGTACGTCTCGAAACCAAAAGACTTAGAAAAGTCGGTAAGTGGTTTATAGCCAAATATTTCATATAATTTAGTCATATATTACAACAGAGATAAAGAACATTTTAGAGAAGGTAATACAGAATTCTAGGCGCAGGGCTTATGACCTGTCATTGGCTGGTTTAAGTGGCCACTACACACTGTGTAACATTCACCATTCTGCCCGCATTTCAATGCTTCCATCTGTTGATGTTTTTGAAGTTAAAGAGCTGAAACCTTTATTATCCAGACGACAGTAGGCGCCGTGATTCTAATAGCAGGCACAATTTTACACGTTGTTTTATTCTATTACCGTTTACGCGAGTTGTGAAATTGTTTCCGGGTTAGTTTTCGTTTTGTTTTTAGAAAAACAAAAAGGTTTGATTATATTTTTTATTTTATTATTATTAAAATTAAAGGAATATTAAAATATTTGTAGGTTATGCTATAATTCTGCTAGAAAGAAAGCAACAATCGAAGCTAATGAAATTAGACGCTTTTTTCAAAAAAATTTGAGAATTTAATTTAGTACCAACAAATTAGTGAGTTAGTATTTATTATAAAAAAAAAACATTATTTATATCAAGAGATTATTATTTATTTTGTAAACGAATTTAAACTGTATTTATTAATTACATTTATAATCTTCATATTTAGAATACACAGGGTGTTCATTAAACCCTGTCACATCCGAAACCACGATGATCAGTATGAGCAAGAAGACATATTGGCACATTAAAATATTTTTTTAGAACGAATAAAATTTAAAAAAATAAAATATCTAAAAAAGCAAATGGTTGCTTACTTCTGAAGGGGTGAAACGACGAGGGGAAGGGGGAGTCTGATACTACGCCGCGCTCCCCTCACTTCTCCCCTGCAGAAGTAAGCAACCATTTGTTTTTTTAAATATGTTATTTAAAAAAAAATGTTCTAAATATTTTTTTAAATATGCTTATACATCTTCTTGCCCATACTGATCATCGTGGTTTCGGATGTGACAGGGTTTAAAGAACACCCTGTATATTTACATAGAAATATAATTACAAAAATACACTTGACAAAAATACATCTTAAAATTAAGCTATAACATAAATTGAAAAAAATGCCCACAAAGACTTAAGCGTCTGAGCGTGGGCCATGCCTTTTAAAATTATTAATAAGTTTATAGCATATAAATATGGTATGACATGACCATGAAAAGAAAAGAAAAGAAAAGAAAAGAAAAGAAAAGTAAACAAAATAAACATATGTTGGGTGTACCGGTCGGTGGAAAAAAAAAATGTGGTAAAGTTGTTTTTTTTTTATTTATTAAGTAAATTATTTTGCATGAATTCCCATAGACAAATTAATCTTTTAATTCTTCTCAAAATTGAAACATCTGACGATAAGGTTAAGTGCTCTGATATTTGGCCATGCAACTCGAAGTATATAGAGATAAAGAGAGATAAATCTATTTATAATTTCTAGGTAATCAGATTGTTACGAAACTATGTGCTCCATAATAATATGTGCTCATTTTTCCTTACTTATTTATCGAGAGAATATGCGGTGAGAGAGCAGAGAGCATGTTCTACCGACTTGTTATCTCGACATCATATGATCGAATCCAACCAATGAATGACCCCGAAAATTTAGTCCGCGTTCCTTACTTCATTTAAATTTGAAAACAGTTCTCATTTGTATTTTAAAAAGGCTTCTGTGATCCACTATGTGGCCACTTCAAATCGATTATAAACTCCAATCAATCCTAATTCAAGCAAAAAATGCTCGCTTGAACATGTTTTTTTATGACTTTTGACAATTACCAAGGAGAAATGCTTTAATAACGTCTGTATTTATCTACAGAGCTATTTCAAAGTCGGCCCCTTTAACGTCTCGATAACACTTAGGAAGATAGTAAAACAGATGGACAAATATGATAAATATTTTTTTTTTTAGTGGCAACATTTTTACGCCTAGATGCTCTTATATATTAATAGGGAAGAATCTAGACACATAATCTGTGCATCTAGGCGTTCGTTTTCACAACTGACAGTTATGTCAGAATTTAATTCAACTTCAAAATTTACTCATTTCTCTGATATTTTGAATAGGCCTTTAAGAAAAAAGTTCCAACCGCAGAACGATATTTTTTAAAAAATAAATCGTAATTAAAGGAAAAATTGCCCGGTGGATTAATTTTTTAAACAGGAGTTGCGTACCTACTGAGCGACGTCTATAAAGAAACTAATGGGTCAAAACGTAAACCTACTCATTTATGAGTAGTTTAGTCGCCTGTTGTTTGATATGCGTATGCGGTTTCTGGACTATTCTTAATTCTATGCTATTTAACCTAATTATCATTAACATAACAAATTCTTATAGACCTGTAGACCAAATTTCATAAACAGTACACAAATTTTTACCTATTTGGCTTGATCCACTCATCGATCCGTGCGCAACCCACCTCCACTATCCATTTCTTCACAGCAATTTTATATTGTGAGTATTTACTAATTTTCCTAATGGACAACGGAAGTAGATTGTACACTTTAACCGCGTAGTAGGCCAATCCTCTTTATTTATTTATTAATTAGTTTATACATACATTGTTACAAAAATGGCACAAAAAACACTGGCAAATTCTGCTTGCACTAGGAGTAGGCTCAGTATATGAAGGGTCGGCAAGCCAGAAATATCAGTATGCCTAATGTTGCAATCGGTTCCTATATGGGCAAATGCCTGTTCTAAGAAACCGATTTGTTGCGGCAAATATGGTTTTCGAATATGTTTCCTATAAATAAAAATAATATTGAAGAAATAGAAAAACAGCTATATCCCAAAAGAGAAGAAAAGAAAAAAAAATAGTACAGTTTACATTAAATATGCGATCTTTTAGACGAATGTGTGGGAAATCAATGTATGACAGGGTTACGAATGATAAAATCATGCGAGAGTGTAAATCTGAGTCAAGTATAATTGATAAGATTAAGAAAGGTTCTCTGATATGGTTTGGTCACGTAAAACGAATGGACGACGAAAGAATGGTAAAACAAGTATATGTGGCGAAAATGAACGGCAACGCGAGACGAGGACTACCAAGGAAGACGTGGCATGATCAGATAAACCAAAATCTTAAGTCTGGTCATGTCAAAAGCAGACAGAACCGAAGGGCATGTATGAATGTGGAAGAGGCTAGGATTGTATGCCAGGATAGACGTGTGTGGCGGTCCATTCTCTCTGCCTACCCCTACGGGGAAATGGCGTGATGGTAGTAGTAGCAATTAAATATATAAATATATAGCACACATACTACATACATACATATATACACACATACTACATACATACATATATACACACACATATACATACGAGTACATACACAATATATATGCACATGCGAAAATACAATAAATTTATAAATGATTCAATGGGATAGCATAATATTTAGATTACTATCCTCAATAAATTCTCAGATTCCTTACTTCCAATGTCTGTCAACCAAATTGTTTTCTTTGATCGAAGGTTATATTATCTTTTAGAGTTTTTGCAGCATCAGGGTGGAGTGGAGTATCTTGTAACTAAGTTGGTGTAGAAATCCGAATGTTCAGTAGCGGATGGGCTCGGAGATGATTCCACACATGATGAAGTAGCTGGTTAAAATAATTGTCTTATTCACTAGGCATTCGTGATCTGGTTGCGTGTAAGGAAAAGTTGAATCCGTCACAATAACTAGGTGACCGAAGCTGCATCGACTTGACCGCATTTTTATATGCAACTATTATCACGAGTTGGGTTTGTTTCGTCATCTCGGTAATTATTACCATTTTTTAAACTGGTAATAATGTTTGAAACGCATTTATAATTCATATTCATTACAACAGAGATGGAAAACAGTTTTGAGAATGGAATGTGGAAGTATAGGCGTTTTACAGGGCTCGTCATTGATTGGTCTAAATTGATCATTTTACACACTCTTACATTCACCATTCTGCATTAAATCGAAGAAATATTGCTAATCTTTCTTTATTTCGTTAACCATAATGTTGAAACAGTGCTTTATTTGATATTTTTTTCGTGTTTACTTTTTCGCATGAACGCTTTACAAATTATCTACTCTGCTCGATGTTTATTTTTTGTAAATTTATTCATATAATAAAATGTAAATATATTGATAGAATCCCACTCGTCCGTGCGCCTTGTAGCTGCAAGGGGATTGGTAATCTTGCTTCGATGCGTTAATGTTATAAACAAACAAATCATCACGCCGTTTCTCCGTAAGGGTAGGCAAAGATGATAGAACGCCACTTTACTATATCTTTGCATATAGATCTCGCTTCATCTACATTCAGACATGTTCTCATGCACGCACGCCGATTATTCCGAGTTTTAACAATTTAATTAAAAAATATATGAATAAATACATTTATCCACACAATTGATATTGATTTAAAAAAAGCAATTGTGATATTTCCCTATTATTCTTCTTCTTTTCTTCTTTTCCACATCCGCTCCTAAGTGGAGCATGTGGACATCACCAGTTGCCTCCAGGAGACCCTATCGCCAGCCAGCACTCTCGCTTCTTCCCATGTCAATCCAGCGCCCCTTAATTCCGCCGAATAAAATCTAAAGATCGTCATTGACGGCCTTCCAGGACGTCGTGATCCCGCAGGTTTAAAGAAGAGGCAACTAGGGTTTAGGTTCTCCCGAGGCATGCGCAGCACGTGTCCGAGCCAGGTCCACCGCCGCATCCTCAAGACGCTCGTTATAGGAGGCTGCTGCGTCCGTTCTCAGACTTCAATGTTAGTTATAAAATCGAACCACCTTATACCTAATAGTCTTCTCAAGCACTTAAATACTTAAATAAAAATACATATTGTAATAGTTTTACTATTAAGAATTGCAGCGAAATTCAGACGAACGCAGAAGCATCCTGTGTATATTGTATAACCATATCATTAGCAACTAATAAAGCAATAGTTGTCTATGTCGCGCTCATAAGCGTGTCTGAGCGCGAGAGAGACAGATATTATTTTCATAATGCGTATGCCGTGCGATGTCGTACCATGGGCTTATTCACGGATACTACACAATGTATGTGTAAGTATAGCGCACGCGCCAGCTTATAAAAATCCACCAGTAGGGCTGAAGTTCTTCATTCTACGAGTCCTTCGATAATATAGAAATAAAAAAATCATAGAATTATCGTTACGTGGCTTTCTCGCTCATTCTAAACATTATTTTGATCTGAAGAGTGCACCAGCGCCGGCCCAGGGTCAAGCGAGTGTGTCTAGCCCCATGGGCCAAGTTCGTCTCTCTCCCGCGCGTAGCGCCGTCCCTCTCGCCCGCATGCATCCCCCTCCGCCTAATTCGATTAGCCGCAATATAATGAGACAGACAATATCATTTTATCAATGGTGGTCTGTCTGGCGCAACTGCAGCCATTATATTTATTTATTTTATTAGATTAATTATTTTACAATTAATTACAGTGTTTGCCGAGAGTGACAACATCGACGCGTGACGTTTATCAAAATAATGTCTGTGGCCACTTGTCGGCAACAAATGAATGGTTACAATATTTAGATATTATTTAGTTAATATTTTTATTTTATTAGTATATAAACACTTAAATCGACCTTGGCAAATAAATGTTTGAAAAACAGGGATGAAAGTAGGCCGAATGCTGTCGAAATGTGATCTCTCAGGCGAATGTGTGGTAAAACTATGTACGATAGATGCACAAATGTTGATATCCGTGCATTATGTAAGGCTGAGATAAGCATTATCGACAAAATATAGAAAGGAGCTCTGCGCTGGTTTGGACATGTAGAGCGAATGGACAGCGAAAGAACGGCTAACAATATTTACAATGCGAATTCTGATGTATGCAGAAATAGAGGAAGACTGAGAAAGACATGGCATGACCAAATCCAACAAATACTTAAAGATGGACATGTTAAAAGTCGGAATAATCGGCGCGCGTGCATGCGAAGATGTATGAATGTAGAGGAAGCGAAATCTGTATGCAAAGATAGAGTGTTGTGGCGTTCTATCCTCTCTGCCTACCCTTACGGGGAAACGGCGTGATGGTTTGTTGTTGTTGTTGTAGTTATATATAGTTGGATAATTTATATAGAGCCATTTTTTGATAAAATCACTTAAAGGTCGCTGTACAATAAATTAGTATACGTCTTGCAGCTACAGAGCGCATGGACGATTGGGATTCTAGTTCCTCCTTTCCAATTATGATATATTTCAATTTTAATATATAGGAGCTAGGTTACAGCACGTCTTGCTGCTACAGAGCGCATGGACGGTAAGTAATCTAGCCCCCATTTACATTTTGTTTTAATTTGACAAGTGTTTGAATGATTATTGAATAAAACATAAAAAAACTCATTAAAAAAAATAGGAGTTAGATTATAACAAGTCTTGCAGCTACTGAGCGCATGGACTGGTGAAATTCTAGACCCCATTTACAAAATTTATGGTTGATAACATTTACATATGGATGCTAGAAACCTAGTAAACCTTTATCAGCATGAAAAAACTAAATAGTAGAAAAAAAAATTAGTTGAACATGCCAAAAAAGTGTCTGTCTCCTGTGTTTGGCAAGTATACAAAATAATAAAAACAATAAACAAAAATGCAAAACTAGTTGAACATGCCAAAAAAGTGTCTGTCTCCTGTGTTTGGCAAGTATACAAAATAATAAAAACAATAAACAAAAATGCAAAACTAGTTGAACATGCCAAAAAAGTGTCTGTCTCCTGTGTTTGGCAAGTATACAAAATAATAAAAACAATAAACAAAAATGCAAAACTAGTTGAACATGCCAAAAAAGTGTCTGTCTCCTGTGTTTGGCAAGTATACAAAATAATAAAAACAATAAACAAAAATGCAAAACTAGTTGAACATGCCAAAAAAGTGTCTGTCTCCTGTGTTTGGCAAGTATACAAAATAATAAAAACAATAAACAAAAATGCAAAACTAGTTGAACATGCCAAAAAAGTGTCTGTCTCCTGTGTTTGGCAAGTATACAAAATAATAAAAACAATAAACAAAAATGCAAAACTAGTTGAACATGCCAAAAAAGTGTCTGTCTCCTGTGTTTGGCAAGTATACAAAATAATAAAAACAATAAACAAAAATGCAAAACTAGTTGAACATGCCAAAAAGTGTCTGTCTCCTGTGTTTGGCAAGTATACAAAATAATAAAAACAATAAACAAAAATGCAAAACTAGTTGAACATGCCAAAAAAGTGTCTGTCTCCTGTGTTTGGCAAGTATACAAAATAATAAAAACAATAAACAAAAATGCAAAACAAATAAAAAATAAATAAACAAATTTAAAAAATTAAAAATTTAGGAAATGTATCCCTTCAAAAAAATAATGAATATACACAGGCACATATACAGGGTGGCGGGAGATGTGACTCCAAATATAAAATGTAGGTGCCTCATATTGAGGTGTATCCGAATCACCCCCATGTATGTTCCGCGATTTTGCGTAGTTTTCGAGTTATGATTTTTTTAAATGGGTTTTCGTAAATTTTCGACCGGATCGTTTTTTTTTTTAATTTGTCGAAGGTTTTTTCGGGATTTTTTTTTGTTACTCATTTAAAAAAATGTATTTTTACGCTTAAAATAATCAGCTTCATCATTCTATTTTTCTCACAGAAAACTTAATTTTACATTGTAGATAAAATTGAAGATAACTTTTAACTTCCCATTAAAATCGGGGCCCTAGCTTTAAGGCTGTAGTCTGGTGAAACGAACGCAAAATTAAGAAATCATACGGTTTTGCCATTTTAAAACGAATGTTTTTTTTAATCGCGCATTAATAAAAAAATTTAAAAAACATAAATTAGATAATAACAATATTTTTTAAGGGTATTTCTGTTAAAAAATACCGAAAACGATAAGTGCTGGTCTGAAGGTCATAAAAACGTAAATAAGATGTTGTTATAAATTCAATATTACAACCAGAATTATCTTCTTTCAAAAAAAAGAAAATACAATTCTATAAAAAAAGGTTTCAACTTAAGTATTTCAATATTTTTTTAAAGTATTACCGAAGGCATAATTTTACGTAGAAATAAAGGAAAATGTCACGAAAATGTATGTGATTTAAAATGCTTTTATTTCTTTTAAAAATTAAAAAAATACAATTCAGCTTCGGCCACTTTCATGTTCTTTAAATTATTGCAACAAATTTTAGTTCAATACTTAGTCTTTATTGAGATCCCAAATACCTAAGTTTAGTCGGAATTTGAAATGGCGTAATCTGCCGGTCTAGAAGTAATTATATTTTAGTTACATAAAACTTTTAAGTATATTTTTTAACAGAAATACCTTTAAAAAATATTTTTTTAAATATAATGTATGTTTTTTTATTATTTTTTATTATTGCGCGATTTAAAAAAAACATTCGTTTTAAAATGGCAAAATCGTATGATTTCCTAATTTTGCGTTCGTTTTACTAGACTACAGCCTTAACGTGGCGTCGGCGATACTCTGGAACGCACCGTTTGTCGCTCTCCCTCATATTTGATGTTGACGTTTCGGCGTTTATTTAGGGTAGTTCTGAATTGCCACATATTTTGTAACGTGTCTGAATTTACGTCAGTGGCCCTAAGTGGAGATAATACGCCGTATTTATCATAATAATATTACTTAGCCAGATTACACAACACGAATCTAATACGTGCACAAACTATATACGAAGATAGATAAAGGTTGTGTATGCAAATTTTGACTACGGCGGCTCATTTTACTTTCTATCACTGCTTGTTATATTACATAGTATTATGCACGGCGCACTGGTCGATTAATTAGATCTGGCGCGTTCGCAAAACGTACATAAACGCATGTAAAATCTACAGGATGTTGATTTAAAAAAGGTTAAATTAAATTTTAAACAAATTAAATATAAAAAAAACAAATAGTTGTATACTTCTGCAGGGGAGAAGTGAGGGGAGCGCTTCGCAGTCTCAGACTCTTATATCTATTATATCTAAATATAATTTTTTTAAGTATAATTTTTGGTTTATTTATTTTTTTATAAATCTTGGGTTTAAGAAAATTCGTGTTTAAAAAAATAATAATAAGCCAAATATGTTAATATTATAAATGTTTGTAAAAGGCAGATTTGCCGTCTATGTTTACAAAATAAAAATAAAATAAAATGACCGATTACTCACTTTATTAGTAATATTTAATTATTTTCGTCCATAGCGCACCGCCTCATTTCAGTCCATAGGGCACTGTTTAATATTTGTATTTTTCGCCCTTCTCACGTAAAGAAGCCGTACCGTCACGAAACATTAAATTATTCATTAATAAATTACTTAAAGACGGCAAGGGCTCAAAATATAACAAGAATAATAAAATAATAGTAAAAAAGTATTTATTTTATCGAAATATTTATTATTTTTTACCTTAAAAATAAACTACCCACACTACGGTAGAAAACAGTAGACTAACTTTGGTAGACTACGGTATTTTTACAACTGTACATATTCGTACACTACACGATGCGTTAGTGTAAGTTTTGCGAACGCGCCAGCTTCAAATGATCGACCAGTGCGCACGTGACGACCCGACTACATTATTTGTTTTTGCCGAACGTGATCTTTCAGATAATCGTTTTAAGCCCCGATAGTATAAGACTATTGTCTAATAACTAATAATATGATCGCTGTATCGCACGCGGCAATGTGTCGCGCGGACTTTTCAAAATTATAGAAAGCGAAAAATAATTTTAAAACTAAAACAATTTTGTTTTTTCCAAATTTTTTTCAACAGAGAGGGAAAACATTTTAGAGAAGGGAATATGGAAGTCTGGGCAATTACAGGGCTTATGACCTGTCATTGGCTGGTTTAAGTGGCCACTTTACACACTGTGTAACATTCACCATTCATACTCGAATCATTGTTGAATCACCTAACTAGGAAGAGAAAAATTATAAAAATGGGAAAATTGTTTTCAGGCGTTGCCTAGCAGGGGAAGGGGAAATGGCTCAGCCGGATTAATCTCACCCGCCTGATAAAGGTTTCAGCTCTTTTATTTCACAAAAGTCAACAGGTGGAAGAGTTGCGGAAATGTGGATGTTTAAACATAGGCAGAATGGTGAATGTTACACAGTGTGTAAATTGGCCACTTAAACCTGCAAATGACGGGTCATAAACCCTGTAAATGCCTAGACTTCCATATTCCCTTCTCAAAATTTTTTTCCCACTCTATTGCGACGAATTTAGATCTAAATTACTCCTATATTGCTGCTCTTACTATAATGTGCAATTAATTTTGACAATGTTTTTTAAATTTATTGTCTTATATTGCACTTAAAGATTCTTCTCATCATTTCTTTGAATCCCTTAAAATATGTTTATGTATATTTATGTTTTTCGTTTTTTAAAAATGTTATTACAATTTTTTTTTATTTTTACATCTGAGCATGTTTTTCATTCTTTATTTTAATTCTTAACTTTTAATTACTTTTACAAATTTTCTTCATTTTCAATATTATTTCCATTTGTAAATACTTACTACAAACTACAAACTTTAATATAACTTTTTTTACTTAAATTTTAATTTTTAAACAACATCCTTTTAAGTTTTTTTTCCTTCTCTTTTTTATACTTTCATTAATAACCTTACATATAATTGCTTTATAACATGGAAACTTCACTGGTCCATTAGAGTTAAGTCTAACTGTGTAAAATATAAAACTTTGTAACTGTACTGTATGTTTAAACTTCTTAGATTTTCACGGCCGTTAAGATTCACAATAAGTTTTTCTGGGTTACCAGAAAAACTTATTGTGCGTACTGTATGTTTCCTAAATAAAAGAAAAAAAAATAAAAAAAATATAGAGAGCAAATCCAGCCTGTCCAACCAACTACCTGGTAAAAGAAGTATAAAAATTGGAAAATTGTTTTCAGGCGTTCCCTAGTAGGTGATTTGGTTCAGCCGGATGAATCTCACCCACGTGATAAAGGTTTCAGCTCTTTTACTTCACTAAAGTCAACATATGGAAGAGTTGAGGAAATGTGGATGTTTAAACATGGGCAGAATGGTGAATGTTACACAGTTTGTAAAGTGGCCACTTAAACCAGCCAATGACAGGTCATAAGCCCTGTAAACGCCTAGACTACCATATTCCCTTCTCGAAAATGTCTCCCCTCTGTTGAAATAAATTTAGATCTGAATAACTCCCTAGGGAGGAAATCCAGCCAGTCTGCAAGCATTTGGACATACTCAAACATTGTTGTATTATAATTTTAGTGAAGTTTGCAGGTATTTGTTGAAGTCGTACCTCGGATAGAATCATCGTAGAAATATTGGATCTAAACCCAAAATACATTTTGCTTATCGGTTGGTTACATTTGAGTGAAACTCAAGTCTGTTACATATCAGTCGTTTCAGTATTGTTCCCAGAATAGGCAGAAGAGTGATTGGTCTATGTGCTTTAAGAATAATTTTAAAATGAAGGGGTTGCGATGTTGGTAATACGGCACATTAAAATAAGTTTTTTTCCCTTCCAGATATGGCACAAGGGGTGCTTCAAGTGCCAGGAGTGCAGTATGACCCTCAACATGAAGACATACAAAGGCTACGGTAAACTGCCGTACTGCGAAGCGTAAGTAATCAAACAATTTTTTTTATTAATAAATTTCATAAAAGGTAAATGTTTTTTTAAAATTCTATACGTATCTACTTTTACACATCTAGTAAATGTTATCACTGTACCTCTCCAAAAAAGAGACTAACTCTTGTGCTTGGAGAGTGACTTATACTGTTGAAGTTGTTTATTTATTAGAGTTTATATAATTTTAAATACGAGTACATGAGAAAAAAAATAAAAACATAGGATATATAAAGAAAAAACATAAAACAATAATACATTCATACTAATTAAAATTTAATGTTGTTTTTAGTGTTCAAAAAATTTCTTTAGATTTACTTTAAATTTATTTATTGATATATTATTTTTAATAGTTTTTAGTTCATTAGGAAGATTATTATAATTTTTTACACCTTAGAAGACAAAGCTATTTTGACCATGACTTGTGTGGAATTTAGGAATTATACTTGGTTATTCATATTGAAAGCATTAAGAATGCTGGATGGTATTTATTTAATTTTATTTATTTTATTTTATTTTTTTATTTATTTATAAATCATATAACACAAAGTATTTTACTAGTATAATACATTGATTTACATTCCCAGGAGTTACAGCAACTCAATTCGGGACATAAATAACATAAGCATTTACAAAATAACACATATTGAGAACAACAAAGAAACAAAGCAAGTTTAGCACCTTTATAACTAAATATACAACAACAATATATACGCCTAAAACCATTTATTTTTTATTTACATTGAGATTCAATACAATACTAAATGTCTCTATACTCAACATAAAAGTTCGCCTATCAGCCATTCGCTGCCAACGTACGCTGCAGTTCTTCGGTCACACAGCTAGACGTGACCCAGAAAGTTTGGAGAAAATAATAATCACGGGCAGTGTGCCAGGACGAAGAAGCAGGGGCAGAGCTGCGGCTCATTGGATCGACCGGGTGAAAACAACCTCACGGGTGAACCTGTAAGAGTGGAGACGCTTCGTCAATGGAATGGCCGGTGAGAGTACCGATGATCACGACCCTCAGAACTGAGGAACGACAGAGAAGAAGAAGAGACGATACAAAATATACACATGAGATTTATCAAATAGGAAAGACAAAAAAAAAAAGAATCATGTAAAATGGAAATACATACATATTACAATTTGGAAATTGCTTTCCTAAGTGTAATAGTGAAATGTAAAAGCCACGGGTAATATCCATACTCCTGAGATACAGATAATGCAGATTTTTTTTCCGCACCCTCTATCATTAAGGAATATGTGGTTTCATTGGCGACCAAATGATGCAACTAAATTCCAAGCGACTTCTTACCAAGAAATTATACAATGTTCAGAGAGTTTACATTTTGCTAAATCTCCCCCTCCGAGCTCAGATTCGTAAAGTATCGGGCTATCAGGTAGGGGGCGAGCTCTTTAACATCAACCGGCGGTCTACCGAGAATGAGGCTCCTTTTATGATGTAAAGCGTTACATTCACATAGAAAGTAGATAGAATGAAATTGTGGGGCGTGTTGGAAAAGTATGGAGTAAACAATAAACTTGTACGTGCAGTATCGTCTCTCTATGAGGAGAGTTCAGCGTGTGTAAGAGTTAATGGGGGATTTACATCTTGGTTTGCCATCTCAAAAGACGGGAAACAGGGTGTGTAATGTCACCGTGGTTGTTTAATCTACACATGGATAACTGTATGGAAGAGACAGAATGTATGGGTATTGGAGCAAAAATAGATAATTTTTCAGTAAGCTGCTTGTTGTATGCTGATGATGCAGTTCTGTTAGCAAGCAGCAAGGATGATTTGCAGCAAATAGTCTCTAGAATGTATGATGTATGCCTGGAGAGCGAATTGGCGATGAAGGAAAGTAAATCAAAAGTGATAGTATTTGAAAGAGGAAGTGAGGTTACTGATTGCATAATAAATGTAAACAACGAATGTCTCGAGCAAGTAGAAGAATTTGTGTATCTGGGAAGCATGTTTTCAAGAGATGGAAGAGTAGAAAAAGATGTTGAAAGAAGAGTGAATGCGGGCAACAAAATGAACGGAGCACTAAGCGCAGTAATTTCTATAATCGAAGCTAAACTGGCAGTGCACAGTGGAGTTTTAGTCCCAACATTTATGTACGAAAGTAAAACATGGAACTGGCAGAGGAAGGGTGAAAGCCTAGTGAACGCGGTTGAAATGCGATCTCTTAGACGAATGTGTGGGAAATCAATGTATGACAGGGTTACGAATGATGAAATCAGGTGAGAGTGTAAATCTGAGTCAAGTATAATTGATAAGATTAAGAAAGGGTCTCTGAGATGGTTCGGTCACGTAGAACGAATGGACGACGAAAGAATAGTAAAACAAGTATATATGGCGAAAATGAACGGCAACGTGAGACGAGGACGACCGAGGAAGACATGGCATGATCAGATAAACCAAAATCTTAAGTCTGGCCGTGTCAAAAGCAGACAGAACTGAAGGGCATATATGACAAGATGTATGAATGTGGAAGAAGCTAGGAATGTATGCCAGGATAGACATGTGTGGCGGCCCATTCTCTCTGCCTACCCCTACGGAGAAATGGCGTGATGGTAGTAGTAGTAGTAGTAGTAGTTCACATAGAATGTGTATAGGTGTTTCCTCATCTGCCCTGCAGAACCTACATCTAGAATTTTTTTATATTTTTATTTTTTATTTATTTACTTAAGTTAGTTAATATTACATTGTATATTAACTAATATATTTACAATTATAACAAATACTTATTAAATATTTCTTACATAACTACATTATTACAATAAACATAACATTTTTTTTTTAAATCCGTAAGTTTTCTTTCATTCTTCATACTTTCAGGCATCTCATCATACAGTTTTAACCCTTTATACATTAAGCTATTTTGTGATTTTGTTTTTTTCTTAAGTGGTAGTCTTATCCTATTTCTATTTCTTGTCCTATATTTATGTACATTTCTATTTAATATAATTTCACTTATAAAATACTTTGGCATGAGATTATTAAACACTTTATATATAAATACAAATACATTATACAATAGTCTTTTCTTTATTCCTATCCAGTTCAATTGTTTTCTCATTTTTTCAACACTATTATATTTGCTTTTTTTCAGTATAATTCTCATTGCTCTATTTTGTAGTATTTCAAACTTGTTTATGTCTCCCTCGTTAGCTAAATATAATATAGTAGAGCAATAGTCCCAATGAGGGGCAATTATTGTTTTGTATATAAGTTCTGCACTCTAATAAAATCTTTTTTGAAATATTCTTATGTATATTCAAAGTGTGATGTTAAATTTAATCTGGAGTCAAGAATAATTCCTAAGTATTTGATGAAAATCAACCCTTTCAATAATTTTACCATCAATATTTACATTCATTGTTATGCCATGTGCTTTATTACCTATTTCCATATATTTTGTTTTACTAACATTTAATTTCAATTTATTTATCTTTAGCCATGACGATATGTTCTGTAGATCTTCATTCAATTTATTAATTGAGTCTTTTTGGGAAGGGTTCATTCCAGCGCCGTGTTTGTTCAATCTGCAGTGCCCTGGGCGGGCTCTAGTGACAACCCTCACTTGATGAGGCTGAGCTTTATTAGGTCAAAAGCAAAACTTTGCGAGTACCCTTTTATCAGTTTCATTCATATCATTCACTCTACTCCAAATATAAATGTATCGACCTTGTTTCGGCCCGGAATTTAATAGTCATGTTTACATCAGCAGTTGCGTAGGTAAAGTGTTGTGTTTATGTTCCGAATAAACTGCCGACACATTTCAAAGGAACTCATTTCTACAGCGGCAAAATGTTAGGCGAGCTAAACAAGCGGTCGGGTCAGCATCGTTCCAGATGACTAGTAAATGTAAACATTTGTCCGATGAAAGATTGACAGAGACTGGTGATTGTAAAAGATGGCAATCCTAACACTCGGAGTGGGGTTCCGCGAAAAATCGGAGTAATTCTCTACAAAAGCAAATCCTGCAATATTTTCCCAAAATTAGTAAGGACGATTCCTGGTTTGGCATCCATTTTTCTAGACAGATAGAGTAGGCTCGAGCGCAAGTGATTATGACAATCTAATAATCAGTGACTGATTTCAAACAAAAATACGTATATTATTTATTGATTTGGTGTTTATTTTGTAGAACTCCAAATTTTAACTTATAATATAAGAAATCAAACACTGATTTGAGTCTACTGAACACTTGATTTTATTTTCACAATTATAAAAACTAAAATTTCGTGACAATTGTTTCGCCTTGTCAGGGCATTTTCAAACGTGAAGATTAGATGGATTTATGTCCCTATATAGTTATATAATTCGAGGTACTTAAGTAAAAAATTAAAATAATCTACATAGAAGGGAGACCTGATCACGGAGGCATATTCTAAAAGACATTTATGGTGTAGCCGAGTTACTACAATGAAAATGAAAATGAGAGTCGAGTGACGTTAGCAGGCGCAACTCAGGGGCGATTTTTTTTTTTCATTTTTTTTTACACCACAACAGGCCAGGAGGCCCTTTTATAGTGGTCAATAACATCACAGAACACCCCAGGATTGAGAAAAATCACATTAATGTGTTCTCATCGGGAATCGAACCCGGAACCTTCCGTGTGTGAGTCAAGCGTCTTGACATTTTGTGGTTTTATGAAATTGAACAGTTCTTATGATTAACGAGACGTATTTCTTAGTTATACCGAAACTCGGAATATCGTTGTTATAAATTTAAGTTAAATATCTCTAATTGCGAACGTTTTCTTTTTCAGACACATACCAAAGGTGAAGCCGACTACGATGGCAGAGACGCCCGAACTGAAGAGAATAGCGGAGAATACCAAACTGCAGTCCAACGCCAAGTACCACGCAGATTTCGAGAAGTCCAAGGGAAAGTTCACACAGGTGAGCTAGTGACTAACCTGAAAATTTTAGCATACTTCAGGGGCATAAATACCAACATAATTTTGACAATCGGACTCTCCAAACCCGCTGTTTGGTCAGTTCATTTACGAGCATTGATAACAGCGTGATTTTGAGTTGTAGTGGACTGTATGGAAATTTTTACTCACTTTTAAAGTTCTTCCGATTGTTTTTTATATGGAGCACTTTACTATTGCTGCAGCACAGATACCGGTATCGCGTAGATGATGATGAACTGTATAATTTAGCGGTTTTTATAACACTAAACTTCACCTTGCACGAATATGCTGACGCAGTATATGATAAAGATTTATCAGAGAGGCAACATTTACATGTGACTTGCTCACAGGACAGTAGAAGCACAAGAATTTGAAATAGGAAGGATTTGGGGAGGAACGGAATATTTACAGTCTTATATGAGTTGCCAGTATAGAAAATGTAAAATCAGTACTTAACATCCGCAAAATTAAAAAATTCCCGCTATTTTCTGAACACAACTTGTATGCCTTTATTAATAAAAATATATGTTTTACTTTTGGGCAGTGCTATTTCAAAATCGTGTAAGAAAAACTCTCGTTGAATCATTGTTATCTCTTAAAATCATTATGTTTAGGTTGCCGATGACCCCGAGACCCTCAGAATCAAGGCCAACTCCAAGATCATCAGCAATGTAGCCTACCACGGCGACCTGGAGAAGAAGGCCGCCATGGAACGCCAGAGGACCATAAACGACAACGGAGAAGTCATCGGTACGTATTCCGTCCGAGTGCTAAACTGCATTTGGGGCTGGGCTTCAGTGGGAATTTCACCTTAATGGATAATTGTATCATCGGGTTGATGAATTTAGTGAAATGGCAAAAAACACAGGGCAGGGCGTTCATTTGAATTAAATGGTTAAATTACTCCCTGACCTACTGAAATTAAAATGTGGCTAGTTAATTTTTTAATTACCGGCATCTCTTAAATATTTTTTTATTTATATAAACGCCAAATGGGCATTTTTAAGGACATATTTATACATAGAAAATGATTATAAAGGAAAATAGAAAGACACAATGATATTTAGTAGACTCAGTGGGAGTGGAAGCGGGAGAGAGGTGTTTATAATTGAATTTGATTCAGTGATCGTTTGAAAGAAGACAACTTGTTATCAAAGAAATCAAGACCGGTATGTTTGTTGGCAGACCTGAGAATTCTGGGCATAGGGGAATAAAAACCATAGTTAGTTCTATGGTTATCGGTATGAAAGAGTATGTTTTGTCTGAGGTTTCTAGTTGGGATATTTAATTTTATGGAGCTCTGTAGTTCGGACGCATCAAAGAGTGAGTTGAGAATTTTAAATAAGACTAAAAGATCGGATTTATTTTGACGGTATCGAAGAGAAGATATATTTAAGCTAGTTTCTAACTCATTATACGTATATTGGTCTTCGGATAAGCCCAACCTCCAGCCTATCTTTCTTAAAAATCGATGTTGAACTGATTCAATATTTTTTATGTGAACATCATAATATGGCGACCAGATAACAGAGGAATACTCTAGAGTACCTAGGTGCGGGCGAACTAGGGAACAGAAGAGAGCTTTAAGGGTATTGATATTTTTGAAGTCATATGTGTTTCTGTTAATAAATTCGTGTATATTTTATTTCAATAAGAGAGAAAACATTTTTATCCTCTCTAAAATAAATAATAAAGTGGGTTGCGACATATTGCACTACAACAGTCGATACCCTTACTTATTTAATGTATAGATTTCAAATAAAAAAGTTATTTTATGCTGAAGAAAAAACACTGGAAGATTATTAAATTGTTTTTTAAAAAAAGACAGTATGCCTGTGTTAAACGTGATGGTGGGGGATTTCAGTGCCTAGGGAAATCGGCTATAAATAATGTCTTCTTACACGTGGTAAAATTAGAGCATTTGATTGCACGGCCGATTTTCTGCAAAATGTATGAAAAAATTTATGAAAATAGTTTTAATAAAAATGAACTACTTCGAAATGCCACAGACTCACGCGAACATGTGTTTACAATAACCAATCGATTATAAAATTGTAATAGATTTCTGGTTTCCGGGAAGACGGGTACAAGGCTCTACTTTCAAATGTCAGGATAATTCGCCGACTCGAACTCGTGACATCACAAAGCAAAGTAATTTCAACTACCGATCTTCCTCATTTAGTATCTGGATTTCTCGTATATTATGTTATATAGTTTTTTTTTTTATTCCGCTCTGAAGATGCTCCAGACAATAATATTAAAATTAAGGTGTTGTGGTAATATTATATAAATAGGTGTATTGATCTGTGTATTGAACTAACAAATTGCTAAATGGTACTAAGCGAGAAGCCTTACATCGGTTGATTTAAAATTAATAAGAAAGCATTTACATTACATTTTGTACACCCAATAACTCGATTATTACAACTCTAAAAATGTCAGGGTTACATTGGGAGTGTGATTTCTTTATAAACAAATAATGTTCACGGCTGACAAATAATGCTTAGATTTTGCGACCAATTTCAGTTTGTCATTAAAGAAATGCTAGAAAATCAGAATCAAGTTTTGGTGGAGTAGAGAGCAAACCTTGGATCTCTGATTTTTATTAATGTTTTTTTTTTTTCCGGCAAACATTTGATCCTCTTGTATGTGTATTTTTAATATTGGAGAATTTTTCATAATATCTATCATTTTAAGCAATTTGTTAGTCAATGGTTTAAATGTGAGTGTTTTTTGTTTTGTGTGTGACACACGACTAACGCATTTGTGTCATTTTCTGCTTTTTTTATGTCGGCCGCTTCCGTGACGCCATCGTCCATTCATCATCGCAATATCGGGAAATATCATCGCATTACCGCGACATCATCTCTCACCACAGAAACTACCGATAACTATCACATCCAGCTGGAGAACTACGCGGCCGAGATGCTCCCGCCCTCCGTCCCTCCCCCCGCGGTGCCCGCCGGCCAATCGCAGGCCTCCGGCTACCCGGCCAATCAGAAGCCGGCGCCCAACTACGCCAGCAACGCCAACGAGTCGCAGTACTCGCGGCAAGCGGCGAGACAAACGGAGTACTCGAACAGCTACAACGCTAACGCCACCCCGGCCTATCAGCCCCCCCCTTCGCACTACAACCAGAACAACCTACCGCCGAACGTCCACATCTCTAGTTACGGTTCGAACGCGCAGCCCGGCTCGATCTACGACGATTACAAGCCCGAGACCGAGTACAACAACCAGAGAAACTCTGCGCAGTTGGCGAACGTCCAAACTTACGGGGCCGACGCTTACTACGAACGGGGGCAGGCCGCCCAGCAGAGAATAGGCCGAATCGCGGATTACGACCCCATCAGCGACGGACCCAGAAACTCTCCTCTCATGCCCAAACACAGCGCCACGATCGTGTACAGCAGCGGGCCGCCGCACCAAACCGTGCAGTCGCACCAAAACTTGCATCACCACAACGTGCAGCAAAACCACCCCGGCATGCAGCAGAATCACTCCAACGCGCAGCAGAGTCACCCCAACATGCAGCAAAACCACGGCAACGTGCAGCAGAATCACCCCAACATGCAGCAAAATCACGGCAACGTGCAGCAGAATCACCCCAGCGCGCAGCACAGCCACCCCAACATGCAGCAGAGCCACCCGAACATGCAGCAGAACTACGGTAACGCGCAGCAGAATCACGCGCAGGGTCTCGGCATGCAGCAGAGTCACGGCAACGCGCAGCAGAATCACGGCAGCGCGCAGCAGAATCACGGCAGCGTGCAGCAGAACCACGCCAATATGCAGCAAAACCACGCCAAAATGCACCAGCACAATCAGAGCATGCAACAGATGCACCACCAAGCCAACAACGGCAGGATAGGTAAGGCGCCGATGTTGTAATCGCATGGAAATGATCAACTAACATTGAACTAATCAAATTGTCGGAATGAAAAATGTTTTTATATTTTTACTGTTTTACTAATGAAATAACACTATGGTTTTTGCTTTGGAATGTGCATGTTTCAATGTTGCTTTTCGCTAATAAGCGTGTGTTCATTTTTTTGCGTGACTAATTTTAAGGTGTTAATATATTTTTTATAACTTATAATTCTAGCTGCAATTACTTATGAAATTTTTACAAAGTTTTTTAATTCCTCAAAGCTAACGGAAATTTCAGCCAATTACTGTCCGAGTTTGAGAACCTAGTTATTATTACAATATTTTGATAATATTGATGTTTTTTGTTGATATTTCTTGATAAAACTCCATAGTTAATGATTATGATAAAATTATAAACAAACTTATCAATGAAACTTCTTTGGTCAAAATAATAAAAAGGAAAACTAAACCAACAAGTTTCATTGATAAGTTTATTTATAATTTTATCATAAACAATATTTTGAGTTTGTCCAAATGTTTATAGACCAATGACCGGATTTCACCCCCTAGAGAGTCATTATGGGATTAACAAATTACAACAGGGATGCGGAACATTTTTTACCGGCCACTTAATCCAGCCAATGACAGGTCATAAGCCCTATTAATGTCTAGACTTCCATATTCCATTCTCTAAAGCACTCTGTTGTAATTTTTCAATCTATGTAATAGGTCCACAACCTAAAAACCGTAATTTGTTTAGGAAATTTGAGCGTTTTTTAAAAAAAATCTCGTACAATTATGTTATTCAAAGTATTGTCCATCGGATACAGCATTTCCTCATTTTTCTGGCAATTTGTGGATGCCATCCCAAAAAAACCGGCCATCTTTTAAATCAAAGAACGAATAGAGCCAATTTTTGATGCCTCAGACTGAAGTGATGCGTATTCCGGAAAGTGCATTCTGCATCGACCGAAACAGACGGAAGTCAGAAGGCGCTGAGTCTGGACCGCACGGCGGGTGCGGCAGAATTTTCCATCCGCTATTTTCCAAATTGTTTTTTACGGGTTGAGCACCATGCGGACGAGCATTGTCATGCTGGGAAATCTATGTCTCGTGTCTGGTCTCCCATTCTGGCCGTTTTTCCTTTAACGCTCTCTTTAAACAAATCAGTTGTCGGTACAGCTCTCAAGTGATGGTTTCACCCGGTTTTAGAAGCTCAAAATACACAACTACCTTCTAGTCTTCATCTTCAATCTTCTTCGGCTGTCCGGGCCGCTCTTTATTTTTTACATCAAAATCGCCACTTTTAAAGCGTTGAAACCACTTGAAACACTGTTATTTCGCAAGAGCATGTCCGCCATTCAATTCCACGAGCAAACGATGAGTTTTCTTCTCAAAAAAGTGACTCAGCAAAACCTCCCGCAAATGCTGTTTTTTTGGCCAATTTTCAAAATTTTCCATGATTTAAAAAAATATGATGCGCATGAGCAAATCAAATACCGTTGACTGAATTTGACAGCTTATGAATAGAGCTTCAAAATGACATGTATGTCAATGATTTTACATACACAAGTGTTGACATCTATAGTCCTTAAAATGTAACATGATTAGAATGACAGTTGTCAGAAAAAGTGACGACATAACTTTCTAGTAACATCAAAGGAGTTATTTATATTGACACACCAAAAATCATTTGTATCTGGCGTGTTAATTAAATTTTTAATACAATGCTTGAAACATAAATCAACATTAATACATAAAATAAGCTTTAAAACTAAAAGAAAACTAAAATAAACATAATTATTAATGACGTTTACACTTACAAGGTTACATTATTTTGCAAAAACGTTAGAGATGGGACTAATTGATCAGTGTAAATTGATCGAATAAAAAAATAAATTATTTGATGTTGTTCATGAAAAAAGTATAAATGGCTCATTTTTTGGTGAATAACTTTTTGGTGAATTCCATAATTATATAAAATCATCATGATCAGTGATCAGTAATTTCCCATCACTAATGAAATTAGTTTGACAGCTGTCATTCTAATCAAGCTATATTTTAAGGACTATAGTTGACATTTTAGTTTCTGGTTTTCACCATACATTTATCCACTTTTATAACGAGCTTCTTCTCGGACATACCAAACAAAATATTGTCAACAGTCGAGCAAAAACTCTTCAATTGTTTAAAAACATCATTTTCAAAATAAGAAAAGTAATAAAATCCAAATGAGGGACTATATTTTTTAATTAAAAAGACCGTAGTATCAAATTCCGGTCTTTAAGTTATAGACCTAATATTATTATTATGGATAATTTTTGTAAAGCCGTTTTTGTGAAAATTACCTCAAGGGCGTTATAGCTATATTTAGACCGCATGGGTGGTTGGAAATCTAGACCCTCAAATCATGGAAGCTAATATCATCAATCGTCTTGCAGCTACAAAGCGCACGGACCGATGGAATTCCAGCAATTTAAAAATGATTTCAAAAAGTCTGCGAGAGTGTTGCCAGTAGTTTGTTATTGTTATTTGAGAAAAATGGTGGTGTTGTTCTGAGCACGTGTGCCAATGTTCGCAGGCGGTCACCAGGTGCAGGGTTCACGCAGAATCGGCTCCGTGGCGGACATGGACCCCCTAAATGACGTGTATTCCTCGGCCGCCCAGCCGCCCCCCAAAGGGAACGTCTCCGGGGTAAGTCACTCAAATATTACTACGAGGGCTTGGCAGGCTAAAGAAAGCAAGGGCATAAGGTCAGGTGGGGTGAGCGTGCCATATTTTATAGTAAATTCAAATAAACCACCCTCTGTGTCCAGAATTTTGCTTTTTTTTTTAATTTGCCACATAAAAAAAGCATTTTTTTTATACATTGTATTATCTGCACTATGACTTTTTAAAGTTTTATATTTCTGAAATAACGTCAAAGGTTCTTTTCTGCTAATTCTCTGTCAACAGTATTTTAAGTTTGTCCAAATTTTTGTAGACAAGGACTGGATTCAACTCCCTGGGGAGCGGTTTATATTAACATATTACAACAGAGATGAAGAACATTTAAGAGAAGGTAATATAAAAGTCTAGGCATCTACAGGGCTTATGACCTGTCATTGGCTGGTTTAAGTGGCCACTTTACACACTGTGTAACATTCACCATTCTGCCCATATTTGAACATCTTTATTTCTTAATTCTTTCATCTGTTGATGGTTGTGAAGCTAAAGAGCTGAAACCTTTATTTATGCGGGTGAGATTCATCCAATTGAATTATTTCACCTGTACACTAGGCAACGCCTGAAAATGTTTTTTTTTCAATTTCTATACTTCTTCATGGACCAGGTGAATTTATCAACAATATTTTGAGTTTGTCCAAATTTTTGTAGAAAAGGACTGGATTCAACTATGATTCAAATATGGGCAGAATGGTGAATGTTACACAGTGTGTAAAGTGGCCACTTAAACCAGCCAATGACAGGTCATAAGCCCTGTAGATGCCTAGACTTCTATATTACCTTCTCTTAAATGTTCTTCATCTCTGTTTTAATATGTTAATTCTCTATCAGTTCTGCCGAACGGTCTGTTTACGGTAAGCAAACCGGATATTATTATGGATAACTTATATAGCGCCATTTTCGTAATATAATACCTCAAGGGCGCTTTAGAAAGTGATTATTCAAAGAAATAAATTTAATTTCAACTTTTTAATTTGTAATTTAAGGAAAACAATGTATTTTGCATCACATGCTAAGAATTTATTCAAATGATTTAGAGAACAAGTGGGTTTTAAGTTTCTTCCGAAACATCACTTCACTCTCACAGCCTCGCACCTCTGCTGGGAGAGCATTCTATGCTGTAGCTGATATCTTTCACAGCTCTCTTTTCATTGGTTCATCATATGAACCAGTGACGTCGTTCGAAGTAGTTAGTTTGTATTTTTTTTGTACATTTTCAGGAAACTTTGCCGTACAATTTAATGCTCTAATTTTTACCACGCACAAGAAATCATTTTTGTATTAAATTTATTGTAAAGCTGAAGTCCTTTATTGTACTGCGAAGAAGAAAAATGAACTACTTTCCATGACGTGATTAGTTCTTCCGAATCAACCAATGATACGAGAATTGTAAAAGATTTGCGGCTTACTGTAGGTCAACTGACCGATCAGCAGACTGACAGAAAAAAAGGCAAAAATAATATTACACGTCACATGCTAAGTAATTTAAATAATACAAAACTTTAAAAAACCATAGCGCTGATTTGCTAAAAAATTGTTGAATTGCCATTAAGAAATGGATAGTGGAGGTGGGTTGCGCACGGATCGATGAGTGGATCAAGCCAAATAGGTAAAATGTGTGTACTGTTTATGAAATTTATTCTATTGGTCTATATAAATTGGTTATGTTTTTTATGATTATTTTAGTTTTTTTATGTTTATTATGTTAATGATAATTAGGTTAATTGGATTAATTACATTTTTTTATTGTTATTATTATGTTAACTTGGTTAAATAGCTAATCTTGGGCATGTTTCACATTTTGTAAAATGTTTCCCTCGGCATGGAACATTGACACCCCCATTGAGGGAACATTATTCCGTATAAAAAAAAGAATACAAACAATGTAAAAGTATAAATAAATAAATTGTGAAATGAGTTTTATGTTGGAACTGAAATCATTTATTTATTTTATTTATTTATTATTTTATTTACATTGAGAACATTACAGAGTATCCAATTCATTCTCAATACAATACAAAATATGTACATCAGATTTCTCAAATAGGACAAAAAAATGTCGCGTGAAATAGACATATATATTACAATTGCCTAAGGAAGTTGCCTTCCTAAGAGAAATCCCACTGTCGTGAAATATATCGACATCCGAGGTAATACGATTGCTCTACCTACCGGCATAACCATCGGCAGGTTGGTTCCGCATCGTGGTAGGTAGGACAACCTGTGTTGCCTTTGTCGAAGATAATTATCGGGGACAAATAGACCGAACTCATTCAGAATATCGGAATTATGTATGCGACCACCGATGAGTTGAAAAAAGTGAACACCCAAATGAATATCCCTTCTCCCCAACGATGACTGGTAGCCCAGCATTCCTAGTAAGAAGTCAGTCATGTGATAAAAATATTATTTTTCTGTTTCAGAGAGTCTATATTGCCATGTATGATTATGAAGCAACAGACACAGATGAGGTGAATATTATTTTTTATTTATTTGACTTTTACATTTCATTTGCACATTGTAAATGGGAGGCCACCCTCCCAGGCAGGGCCTAACAACCTCAATAGCATTGAAGAGAACTCTCCACCCGGTCCGAGTGGTTTAGACAGGCGAAGGTCGTCCGCGGGCTGAGCGGAGCGAAGACCGGAGAGCGGGAACACACACGGGCAGAGAGACGGAATAAAACGCGCTGTTCACTGTGTAGAGACATACTCTGCGATTGTGAATGCTATCTTCATCGGTACAAAATAACATCAATATTTTAATGAAAATTCAATGCGTCTTCGTCGGTAACCTGAAATTGAGCGTGTTTAGAAAAAAAAATGCAAACATATTATATTTTTTATATAGAAAACTTAATTTTACTTAAGATAAATCAACAATATTTTGAGCCTTCACCACTCCGGGTACGGTGTTAGCCGTAAGTTTTGTACCAGTCCGCATTATTTTCAATTTTTAAATTTTATTTTATTTTATTTTCTTTCATTTAGAAAACATACAGTACAGTTACATTGTTTTATATTTTTCATAGTTAGACTTAACTCTAATGGACCAGTAAAGTTTCCATATTATAAAGTAATTATATGTAAGGTTATTAGTTAAAGAACATAAATTAAACATAAATAGAAGTTGTTTAAAAATTAAAATTAAAGTAAAAAAATTAAGAAAATTTTGAAAAGTAATCAAAAGTTAAGAATTAATATAAAGAATGAAAAACATGCTTAGATGTAAAAATAAAATAAAATAATAACATTTTTTTAAAAAGGAAAAACATAAATATACACATACATATTTTAAGGGATTCAAAGAAACGGTGAGAAGATTCTTATCGGAGGAGATACGGTTTTATATTAAAATTTTCCTTTCCAGGTGTCGTTCTGCGAAGGCGATCTTATAACCAACGTGTCCTCCATAGACGAGGGCTGGATGACGGGACGCGTCGACCGCACGGGGCACACGGGCATGCTGCCCGCCAACTACGTCGAGCAGGCGCAGATATAGCCGTCGCCGTCGCCGTACGAGAAAACAACTACAATTCATCATACTGTCGAACCACCAAATAGCCGCACACCGTACAGACGCATAATGTACCGGGAAGACTGGGCAGTCAGAGCAGAAACCTGGCCTCGGTCTGTATCGCTGACCCACCATACACCGATCGCTCAGATACTTTATTAAAAAATAGATTGGGTGTATTATACCTCCAGAAGAACACTGTGGTATGTTTTAATTGACCATTTTGCAGAAGAGCAGTTTTTTAATGTACTTAAAATATAGCTCGATTAGAATGACAGCTGTCTAACTAATTTCATTAGTGATGGGAAATTATTGATCGCTGATCAAATCGATTTTATCGGTTTTTTCATGCAATCATGAAACCCTGTTACCGAAAATTGATATAAAAACGCAAAAATAAGTCTATTATAGTATGTTTAACACAATTATTCACCAAAAAATAAGACATTTATCCTCTTTTCATGAACAACATCAAATGAATAATTTTTTTATTAGATAAAATTACGTTGATAAATTTGTCCCATCTCTAATGTTTTTGCAAAATGATGTTACCTGTAAGAACGTCGTTAATAATTAGGTTTATTTTAGTTTTAAACTTGATTTTATAAATTTATGTTGATTTATGTGTCAAGCATTGTATTAAAAAAATAAATCCTCACGCGAGATACGAATGATTTTTCGTGTGTCAATATAAATAACTCCTTAGACGTCACTACAAAGTTATGTCATCACCTTTTCCGACAAATGTCATCCTAATCAAGCTATAATGTATGTTGACATTATAATGCCCCTGTGGTATTTTCTCATTTGACTGTTGAAATATGGAAAAAATCTCTGTAGCATCATTACTGTCTATATAATTATCTCTATACAGTGAAACCCCAAAATTACGTCCCTGAAATTTGCGTTTTCCTGCAATTTGTGTATAATTTTTAAAATTAAAATTTTTCAGAGCATTGAAAACCCAGTTTTACATTTTTTTTTCGCAATTAACATCGTAGAAATTTGCAATCGGCCCTGAAAACTGATAGCTCAAGAGTCTGAAGATAGTTTCTATCTATTATACTAGCTTTTTGTCGGAGAAATTTGTGATTTTAGTTGCAATTCTAAAGACAATTTATTGCGTGTTGCGGTCATTTCTTGCCACCATTTTCGTGTTTTCGAGAACTAGAGCCTCTAATCATTATACCAATGTGTTGGTTAGAAAAACTTACAACAGCCGCTGAAAACTGACAGCTCAAGAATCTGAAGTTAGTCACTATCAAAATATACCAACTTGTTGGTAAGTTAAATCAACAGACAAAACATAGAATTCATCAGTTTGTGTTTTACGAACATTGCTGCCATTTTTATGTTTTAGTTGTATTTTTAAAGACAGGTTATTGTATTTTACTGACATTTATATTTTTTAAAAATGTTTCAAACAACCCTCCATAACTTAAAAAAAAAAATTTTTTTTCTCCTCTCCATTACATTTTTTGTCGGTCCCCTGAAATACGTAATTTAGGGGTTTTATTTTTTTTGACTATCAATTTTTAAGAATGCTGAAATTTGCGGTATATCCCGCTCAAAAAATAGCGTAGAGTTATGTGAGTGATCTCTTAAGAAAAGAAAATATTTTAAACTTAATTCATTACTCGAAACATCGAATTTAGACTTACGACAGTGTACTTCTGGGGGTGCAATATACAGAATATATTATTTTTCCCAATCTATTGTATTTTTCTCGGACCCTTCTTGCTGACGAACCGTATGAACGATAAACTTTTTATTTGAAATTCTATGACTGCGCAGACGTGTTGTCCTGGCTCGTTATTGGCCTAAGGATTCTACAAGATCTGAAACAAACTATTACAAATGATTTTAATTTTAGAATGTTAATTCTTCTTTCGTACATTATTTTGCTACTGAAATATTGTCGCCGTTCTGGCAAAAGTCACTAACCCCGAAAAAACATGATTTTGAGAAATCGCAATTTGAAAGTTTGGAGACCTAGGAAAAATAAGATTTTTGTGTTTTGGAAGTTTTATGCATGCAGCGCAATTTCTTCATACATTAAAAAATATCTAGCGGGTTTTTAATGAGACAAGGTGTCTAAAATTTGGTTAAGTGACTCTTGCTTGTTTATAATCTGTACAATGCGAGCTAAAAGAGTTAGTGGAAGGGAGAAAATATTAGAAATAATTATTATAATGTTACAGTTAAAAATGAATTTTTATTTAACCGCCCTACCGTACGTGATACTTGCGCGATATTATCGCCTGAACGCTACAAGCCGTATCTCGTACGTCCAGGTACAAAAACGAGATACGTCAAAGTCCTACTCTCCCTACGCATACGAATACGTCATACGGCGAGTTTAGTATTTCACTCATTTTGAGGTCAGTAGAAGTTATCAAATGTGTTTTGTTTGCATGAGGAAGGAATCGGCAAAAAGTCATAATTCACAAGCCTCTTCGTATTTAGCAGTTCACCTTGAAAGTGTAATGGAAAAATGGCCATAGGAAAGGTGTCGGTGTTCATTTCGAACACCAACAATCGCTGGCTACCTCGTTTGCATTACATTTGATACAAAATATATTTGAAAAAATATTCAATTGAATATTATTACAAAAAATTATCCAGCAGCATCTTATGTTGAACCTCTGACTTGCAAAGAATATAAAAAAGGGTCATAACTGAGTATCGTTTAAAAATGTCGTCTGGTATATTTCAAATAAGTGTTGTTATTATGAAAAATAACCCGATGATTTTTTTTACCTAATTTTTGAATAATAACTCAAAGGTAGGGCGGTTAAAAAATATTTTTAATCAAGTCTTTCTTCTTCTTCTTCAGCCTTCTGTCCTCCACTGCTGGATATAGGCCTCTTCCGTATCCTTCCATTTTTTCGGTCGGTTGCTACTTGCAGCCAATTTTTACCCCCACAGTGTCTATGTCGTCAGACCATCTTTTTTGAGGTCTTCCGACGCCTCGCTTATTCTCCCGAGGTCTCCATCTTAAAATTTTAGGGGTCCATCTTGCGGGGTCTCGTCTCGCAACGTCTCCTGCCCATTGCCACTTTGTCCAGCTATGCGATCCACGATATCCGCGATTCTGGTTCTGTTCCTAATTTCTTAATTT
The DNA here is from genome assembly GCF_059751315.1 of Micrasema longulum. NCBI lineage: Eukaryota > Metazoa > Arthropoda > Insecta > Trichoptera > Brachycentridae > Micrasema > Micrasema longulum. Next base: position 242,513 of record NW_028278639.1, read on the forward strand.
CCTATTCTGTCTCTTAGGCTTATACCGACCGTGGATCTTTCCACGGTTTGCTGAGTGCATTTAAGCTTTTCTACATTTCTTTTTGTGAGAGCCATGGTATCCAATGCGTATGTAGTCACTGGCAGAATACATAATTCATATGTTTTCCTTTTCAGACAAATCGGAATCTCTTTATTTTCAAATATGTGTCTTAGTTTTCCAAAAGCTACCCAACTCATTCCTATTCGTCTATAGTAAAAAACAAAGAATTCAGATTTACGCCACATTTTTCTAACTGCGTTACCTCGGTGACGAGTTTAAGCTTTGAATGAAATTTTTAACTCGAAACTGTCATTTTAAGGGTTAGTGACTTTTTCTTGAAGGAGTACGATACAGTGTTTATTTTGACCTTTGTACAGAGCACAAAGATATTTTCAAAGGATTTTACCTTCCTGAATACTTAAAATTTTAAATTAAATAAAAAAACAAATTATTTCTCATAGTTTATGTCATAAAATTTATAAAAATAATTATTTTAAGCAAACAAAATCACGCCCAGAAATTATTGTAAAAAATATTATATTTTTATTTTTAAATTATATTTTTTTCTCTTAGGTAGTAATTTATATATTTTTTTACATAAATGTGTCGTAGACATATGACACAAGTCTTTATTATATCCTGCCTGGTGCATAAGGCATTATATTTAAAGTATATTAATTCAGTTATATGTGTCTTATATGGCGAAACATTGTATTAACATAGTTGTACTTGGACCAATTTTTGTCTTTTTTCTGTAATTCCATACCTAATACTATTGTATTGAAAATCAATTTCCTAACGAAAAATACAATAATTTTAACAGTATTTATAACACGTCCAATTCATTCTACTCGAGTTTAACTAAGAAAAATATCTTCGATATGTGATTGTTAAAGTCAGAAGTTTACAGACCTTATGTTCTCTCATTGGCTGTCTTCGCCATTCCTAGGCAGAACGCTGAATGTTATTCAGTGTGCGAAGTGATCGCTTAAACCAGCCAATGCCAGGTCATAAGTATCGTAAATGCCTAGACTTTTTATTTGGGGCACAGCGTAATAAACACTGGTTGCCAAAATAAAATTGTATCACTGTTTAAAATTACAGTAAAACCTCGTTTTTACGTTCCTCAATTTTACGTTGTCCAACTTTTTACTCCGAAACGTGTAGGTCCCACTTTTTCCATACATTCTCATTCAAATATTCCCCCAATTAACGTTTTTTGCGTTTTTCATAACACCGGTTTTACGTTGAAATTTTTTCAAAACTCATTCGATCTGTCAAAAGACAAGCCGCGCGCCGCCGCATGAATGGTGAATAAAATCGAGGTAAAAAAAAAAAGTGTAAATTATTGTCTCAAACTTAATTCAAAGTAGGTGCAGTGTAATTGACCATTTTGTTTAAGTGTCTAATTTTGACATTTGACTAAATTGTGACATGCAGCTGACTCAAGTTGAGGAAGAATAAAGTCCTTACATCCATAAATTAGGATGCAGAAAGTTTAAAAATGTGGCAGTAGAAATATTATTTGAAGTTATAAACATAATGTGAAAAGAAGATACTTTGAACAGTTCTCGTAAAAGTGTGAAACAATTTTATCGCGATGTAGATGACAGATGAAATTCTGTGGTGCCATACTAAAAAAAGTGATACCATACAAATAAAATTTTTCAATATTTAGGGGAAAAATCATTGTATGCATTTTATGCAAATTCTAATGCTTTTAAGATTGAGTACCTAAATAAAATAATTTATGCATGTTTGTTTAAAAAATTCAATAAAAAAAAAATGTACCTACATAAAATAATTTATACATGTTTTTTGAAAAATTCAATTAAAAAAAAACACATTATAGTATTGATTGAAAAAATACATATTATTTTTAATTAAATCATAATCCCCTCAATAATGACTGTTTAAAAAAATTCTGCTGTGTATTTCTGTACAATTTTTATGTAATTTCATTTTTTCCATACATTTTTTTCCTCAGTTTTACACTTTTTTTTTGCTCCCCTGAAAAACGTAAAACAGAGGTTTTACTGTATTTTAATAATAATTTTTCTTTCTGTCTTGTTTTTTATCGCATTTTGTCCCGATGATGGGTCGCTCGACCGAAACATAAATAACTCAGCTGTGTAAATAAAGTGCATAATTAATTAGTAACTGTGTTATATTGTATAATATTATGATAATTATCACTCTGTTATGGATCATAAAGCCAACGTTAGCAACTGGTACTGTTCCATTAGTACCAATTCTTAAGAAATAGATCATTAAAGCGAGCTAGAGGGGATAACAGTGGGAAGGAAAGAAGGAGAGGAAAAAAAAAGAAGTATTCACATAGTGGACATTTCAACTGTGATCTAAATGTGAACAATGAAGAGGCGTCTCCGACTACGAGGAAGTTCAGTGTCACCTACAACAACAACAACAAACCATCACGCCGTTTTTCCGTAGTGGTAGGCAGAGAGGATAGAACGCCACATCACTCTATTGTTGCATACAGATCTCGTTTCCTCTACATTTATACATCTTCTCATGCACGCGCGCTGATTATTCCGACTTTTGACATGTCCATCTTCAAGTATTTGTTGGATTTGGTCATGCCATGTCTTTTTCGGTCTTCCTCTATTTCTGCATACATCAGCATTCGCATTGTAAATATTCTTAGCCGTTCTTTCGCTGTCCATTTGCTCTACATGTCCAAACCAGCGCAGAGCTCCTTTCTTGATTTTGTCGATAATGCTTGTCTGAGCCTTACACATCTATCGTGCATAGTTTTAACACACATTCGCCCGAGAGATTGCATTTTGACAGCATTCAGCCTACTTTCGTCCCTGTTTTTCCAAGTCCATACTTCGCTCCCATACATCAGGGTCGGGACCGGGACTCCGTTGTGAACTGTTAATTTTGCCTCTTGTGAGAAACATTTGTTTGCCAAGATCCAAGATAGATTTCAGTGCACCGTTCACCCTGTTCCCGGCAATCACCCTCCTTTCAATATTGTGAGTATGCCTAGCGTCCGACTGTTAGAAAATAGGAATCTAGTTGTGGTAGTGGGGTTGAGCCTCGGACCTTTGAACCGTGAGTCCGTAACACTAGCCACGGGACCACAACCCGGCTCTTTGATTTTCATACGAATGTTTAAACGTGGGCAAACTGGTGGATGTTGCACAGTGTGTAAAGTGGCCACTCATACCAGACAATGAAGGGTCACAAGGCACTGTAAATGCCTAGACTTCCATATTTCCTCCTCTGTAATGTTCTCCATCTCTGTTGTAATGTGTCAATATTTTTATATTATTTTATATGGGAGTTGCATTTTTTTTACCTTGCTTTTTATATACAAGGTTTAAAAAAAAATGTATTTAAAAAAGTGGGCCAATCAAGAACTTCTGAGCATTTGCTCGTGCGGAGAGAAAACCACTTAAAACTCTTAAGAAGAAGCCGGCCTGTTTACGGCAGTCAACGGGCCTTCCGTTCCACTCGAAGAGTGTTCGGCATTTTGTGCCCTACTTTGGTTTATTTTACCAATGTCCTGCACTAGCTTGACCATGTATGATACTGCCTCTCGTGTGAGTTCTTTAAGAAACATCACCGATGGGATGTCGCATAGATCTTTACCCAGGCTTCTGCATCGCGCCTCCGGCTGTTGTCTCTGAAAGATGAAAAACGGGCGATGCATCAACAGGCGATGGACATCTCGAGGAGTTTCATCGTCGCTCGGGCAGCTGTCAATCTCGGAGAGCTTGAAGCGATGCCGGTAGCTCATGAGCCCACCGTGACCCGTAAGTATCAGGGTGAGCCCGAAACCAGTGCTCCGCATTCTCCTGAAATCAAAGGCATGGTAAATAGTAGGGGAAAACATTTTAGTGACACTTCCGGTAGTCTTGCTTCTAATTTCCCCTTTGGCAAAGTTGAGCGGGAAATTGGTGAAACTGGAAGCTGTCGTCTTGAGTGTAGCCTCCCGAGCCTTTTCATCAGCCTTTTTGTTGCCAAGGATTCCGCAGTGTCCTCTGGATATCTTGATCTGATGTCCGTTACAATAGGTTTGACCGAATTCCGGTCTGTTAATGCAATCTTAATGACTGAAATTGTTGGTAAAATCCAGTCCTTTGTCTACCAAAATTGGGACAAATTCAAAATACAGTAGAACTTGGTTATTACGAGGAAGACAAGACCGACTGAGTTTGCTCGTTATAAGCGTTACTCGTTATACATGAGAAAGGGTTTTTTTAATCCAATCGCTATTGCATATTGTCACTATTGAAAATTATAATAAATGCTTACAAACCGCAGAGTAATAATGTGTAACCTAGAGAGGAGCCCAAACGTAGGAAAACCATTCTATGACTATTGGGTATTAAGCTAGCTACAGTTTGCAGCAAAACAATGGGCCCTACTCAGGTCGAGAATTGCCAAATGGATTTTTTTTTTTAAATTGCCAAATGGATTTTTTTTTTAAAATTGCCAAATGGATATTTAATTTTTATTCCAGTAAAATGGCTATAAAGTGCAGAGCCAATTCTACCATATAAACATGAACATAAATATAAATATAAAAAAAAATATGACAATTAACATAAATATAACTACTACTACCATCACGCCATTTCCCCGTAGGGGTAGGCAGAGAGAATGGACCGCCACACACGTCTATCCTGGCATACACTCCTAGCCTCTTCCACATTCATACATCTTTTTTCATTTTCATGAAAACATAAAATACAACAATAAACATACATATAAAATAAAATTTTATATTGCAGCACTATTAATTTGCATTGTAATTACTTTTAAATATGTACCTGTGTATTTATCATTGCAGGTTTATTCCAATCTATTTTTCTATAATTCGCCTATATTTATTTTATAAAACTGAAAATACATGTTTTTGTTTATTTATTTATTCATTTTATTCATATTTATTTACACATAAATCCCAACTCCGTTGAACCAAAGTTCTGTGTTGGGTTTGTTTGTTTGTCCGTCACATCTCCGAAATGGCGAGTCGTAGTGGCTTGAATTTTGAACACATTATTCTAGATGCGATTTCAAGGTTAACGTTGCTGTTTTCGAGTAAAATTTGAATCAACCTCTACTCGATAAAGACTCAAACTTTATATGGTTGCCTAGTGCGGCCTTGACATATTGCCCTTAATCAACTGTCATTATTAAAAGTAAACATACTTAAATTCACAAATTTATCCCCTAAATTGAAAAAAAAAATAGTATCTGAAGTAAATATGTTGATATAAGGAAAGTTTTTAAGCAACATAATACACGTGTTGGGACAATAAATGCCAAAAATCAATGTAAATCATGGGAAAATATTCGAAATCAATTACCCGTGAAAACTGACTCCTTTAACAGCTTTGATGCTCCTACTGCTGCAACCAAACATACTGCAATTCACTATAGTCGATTTTTATATATCTAAGTAATTTACAAACAAAGCCAAGCACAGCTACAAAAGCGTCCAATCAAACCGTTATGTTTATGTTGTCAAATAAAACAAAATGGCCACCAATTGGTTTCTAACCAACAAACCAACATCGCTTGCATTCTATGAAATATAGTGATAGGGCTTCTCTCTAGGTAACGCATTATTACTCCGAGTTACAAACATACCGCTTTCTAAATTTCAAATTCAGATAAATAAACATTCGTATTTTTTCACAATGTGATAAGAATAGAGAAAACTTTTTACACACTTCAAAATATTTCGCGCCACATTCCATTTTACAAATAATTGCCGCTTTTTCGCAAATTGAAACATTTCTGCTTGTCAGTAGTCATGTTTACATTTCATGGGTAAAGTTTTTATTTGTCTGACATCACCCGCTTGTAATGTTCATGATGCATTGACCATAGAACATTTAAAAGAAACGTAAAAATCTCCGAAACTAGGATGTCATTCATAAACTACAAAAGAAGTTGTAAATTGTAATGAGGGACGAGCCTGGCTTACTAAGTTCACAAAGCTTGAATTTTTTACACGCAATTTGTCAGTGTTGTCAGCGAAAACACCAATTAGGTACTTAGACACTTATATAGTATCATAAACGTAAACTGATCCCAACACCCAGCTGCATAGGTAATAAGTTAGTCCCTCATTTGGATTTTATTACTTTTCTTATTTTGAAAATGATGTTTTTAAACAATTGAAGAGTTTTTGCTCGACTGTTGACAATATTTTGTTCGGTATGTCCGAGAAGAAGCTCGTTATAAAAGTGGATAAATGTATGGAGAAAACCAGAAACTAAAATGTCAACTATAGTCCTTAAAATATAGCTTGATTAGAATGACAGCCGTCAAACTAATTTCATTAGTGACGGGAAATTACTGATCACTGATCATGATGATTTTATATAATTATGGAAATAAAAGAATTTAAATTAAAATCATTTAAGTATAAGGCAATGACAATTATAAGAATATAAGTTTTGTTTGAATGTATATAATAAAAACTGGTGTAAATTATATAATTTTATGAAGTTTTATAGTGAGAATGTATTTGAATTATATGTATTTAAATTAAATTAAAACTATAACAGGGGCCGCTGGTTGGCAGTGTCCTCCGGGCCCGAGGTAATTAAGTGATTCTCTGAAAGCTAAATTCCCGGCAGTTAATTCTTATCGATTAGTTTCATTGTTTGTATTTTAATGTCATTAATGATGGGAAATTATTGATCACTGATACAATCGATTTTATCAGTTATTTCATGCAATCATGAAACTCTGTTTCCGAAAATTGATATAAAAAACGCAAAAACAAGCCTATTATAGTGTGTTTAACACAATTATTCACCAAAAAATGAGACATTTATACTTTTTTCATGAACAACATCAAATAAATAATTTTTTTATTCGATCAATTTACATTGATCAATTTGTCCCATCTCTAACGTTTTTGCAAAATGATGTAACCTTGTAAGAACGTCATTAATAATTAGGTTTATTTTAACAATGTTTGATTATGTCCAAGTGCTTGCAGACTGGCTGGATTTCCTCCCTAGGGAGTTGTTCATATTTAAATTTATTTCAACAGAGGGAAAATTTTTCTGAGAAGGGATATGGAAGTCTAGGCATTTACAGGGCTTATGACCCGTAATTGGCTGGTTTAAGTGGCCACTTTACACACTGTGTAACATTCACCACCTGCCCATGTTTGAACATCCACATTTCCTCAACTCTTCCATCTGTTGACTTTTGTGAAGTAAAAGAGCTGAAACCTTTATCACGCGGGTGAGATTCATCCGGCTGAACCAAATCACCTACTAGGCAACGCCTGAAAACAATTTTCCAATTTTTATACTTCTTCTTTTACCAGGTAGTAATAAAGTAGGTAGTGTGTTAGGAAATGTGGATGTTCAAACATGGGCAGAATGGTGAATGTTACACAGTGTTTAAAGTGGCCACTTAAACCAGCCAATGACAGGTCATAAGCCCCGTAAATGCCTAGACTTCCATATTCACTTCTCAGAAAATTTTTCCCTCTCTGTTGAAATAAATTTAAATAGGTTTATTTTAGTTTTCTTTTAGTTTAGCTTTAAAGCTTATTTTATATATTAATGTTGATTTATGTGTCAAGCATTGTATTAAAAAATTAAATTGACACGCCAGATACAAATGATTTTTCGTGTGTCAATATAAATAACTCCTTTGACGTTACTACAAAGTTATGTCGTCACTTTTTCTGACAACTGTCATTCTAATCATGTTACATTTTAAGGACTATATTGTTCCCTCATTCCCGAGATCTCGCTGTTTCCGTGATCGTTATAACCAAGTTCGACTGTATTGTAAATGTACATAATTTTATTTACATTTCATGTAGTATTTTATTATACAAATAATATTTATAAAATTTAGAAGTTTTATACAACGTTTTAAATGAATATCTATGATTTATTTTCATTATAAGATATGATTCTCTCCTAAAAAATGTTGGTTTGAGACACATACGTTTATAAATTAAGGCCTGCAATTACATTTGTAAATATATTTGATTTTAACTTTTAAACGAGTTTTATTTTCCCCACCATCGTACCTTTATCCTCTCCTGATTGCGCATAGGGCACTACATTGTGATTCAGGCAGAGGAAAACTTGTCAAAATCCGGCGCTTCCCAAACACTAGATTCGGAGATCGTGCTTTTGCCGTTGCCGGCCCCTCTGCCTGGAACCGATTGCCTCCTAACTTACGAATCATCGACAGTCGCGGTCAGTTCAGATCCCAACTAAAATCTCACCCAGTTTATCATACCCTCAATTTTAAATTAGAAAATAAAATGTCAGTTTAGCTTCGTTAGAATTTAAGTTTAAGTATACAATTGTTAAGCGCCCTTCAGTTAATTTTCATAAAAATGGCGCTATATAAATTGGCCTATTATTATTATTGGTTCACGTGTCTACCAGCTGAGAGAAATCAAAAGCATATTATTTATGGATTTATTTAGTCCATTTAACAATGGTAAATAGATTTCTTTGTAATATTTATAGGTAGAATGAGGATCTTCAGCCCTACGGGAAATCGGATACAAAAAATGTTTTCTTGCGCGCGGTAAAAATTAGAGCATTAAATTGTATGACAAAGTTTCTTGAAACTGTACGAAATAAATAATAAAAACGCACTACTTTGATCAATGTCACTGGTTCATATGAACCAACCAATGATGTGAGAGCTGTGAAGGAAATCCGGTTGGCTTACCGTAAACGAACCAATCAGAAGAACTAACAGAGAACAACCTCTGAAATCACACGTGGAGTTATTTCAGAGATACAAAACTTTCAAAAATCGTAGCGCTGATAAAAAAAAAATAGCCTCAGTTTAATAGTCTATTAACAAATAAAATAAAGACACAGAAATTCCTAATCGAAATAAAATTGAAGCTAGGACAAAAAAATAAATAATAATTACTATAGTCCTTCAAATATAGCTTGATTAAAATACAGCTGTCAAACTAATTCCATTAGTGATGGGAAATTACTGATCACTGATCATGTACCGATCAAATCGATTTTATCAGTTTTTTCATGCAAACATGAAACTCTGTTTCCGAAAATTGATATAAAAACGCGAAAACGAGCCTATTATAGTGTGTTTTAGACAATTATTCACCAAAAAATAAGACATTTACACCTTTTTTCATTTCAATTTACATTGATCAATTTGTCCTATCTCTAACATTTTTGCAAAAGGATGTAACATTGTGAGAATGTCGTTAATAATTAGGGTTATTTTAGTTTTTTTTTTTTTTTTAAAGATGATTTTATATATTAATGTTGATTTATGTTTCAAGCATTGTATTAAAAAAATAAATTAACATGCCAGATACAAATGATTTTTCGTGTCAATATAAATAACTCCTTTGACGTTACTACAAAGTTATGTCATCACTTTTTCTGACAACTGTCATTCTAATCATGTTACATTTTAAGGACTATACCTCAAGACAAGATCTGGTCCACCTTAGTGATTTTATGCTAAACTTCCTGGGGTATTGCCGCCCGTCAATTAACAAAGGCTGTTGTGTCTACAATATAACTTTTTTTATACAATGCAGGAATGTATGTGTACACATATTGAATGTCAATATACAGTGTGTTCTTTAAACCCTGTCACATCCGAAACCACGATGATCAGTAGGAGCAAGAAGACATATTGGCACATTCAAATAAATTTTTAGAACAAATGAAAATTGCGAAAATAAAAGAAAAAATCAAAACAAATGCTTACTTCTGCAGTGGAGAAACGAGGTGGGGGAGGGGGAGTCTGTTACACCGTCAATCACGCGGCCGCGCCCTTCTCGCTTCTCCCCTGCAGAAGTAAGAAACCATTTGTTTTTTTTAATATTTTATAATTAAAAATTTTCTTCCTTCTAATTTTTTTAAATATGCTAATATGTCTTCTTGCCCATACTGATCATCGTGGATTCGGATGTGACAGGGTTTAAAGAACACCCTGTATATAAAAAGCAATGTTCGTATGTGTGTCCTCGATGGATTAAATAACTACTGGACCGATTTACGTGTGGTTTTCAGCGAAATGTAGATCTTTGCCACGAGCGTGTTTATAGCTTTAAAAACTTCAATTTATTTAGTAGAAAACAGTTACGAGAGCAAAGGGTTGCATTCGACGAGAGTGCATATACAATTTTTTTTAAAAGATATACTTATTTTTTAATGTTTTTAAAAACAACATTCAGTTTTTCTGAATCCGTATCAGATTATTTCCTTAAATTCCTTGTAATATATACTTATTTTTTTATTTTTACTAGATTTTTGGTAATATGCATTAACAGCCATTCAATACATTTTTGAAAATCACATTCCTAAATAGAGTGCACCCTTAATGGTGAGAAGAGCGGAATTTGACATTTGCTAAAAGAATTCCATATTTGAAAATTAATTGTTATAAGTTTTGGAATTCAACCATAAACTAGTACTTAGGTACCTACTTAAATTCAATATTTGAAAATAAATAATTCGAATACCTATTGACTAAAATTATCTGTCTTCTTGATTTATGTAAACCGAAACACAAATATAATAATGTACACCTGCATATCTAATTTGGACTAAATACAATACTTGATATCAAACTTTCAATTGTGTTCATTCAATATATATACGAGTATGAACTCAAATCTAGCAATACTAAAGCATTGCCGGGTTCAGCTCGTAAAATATAAAAACAAAACAATAACAGGAAGCCATAGAATTAAAAATAGTCCAGAAACCGCACACGCGCATCAAACAGAAGGCGACTAAACTACTCCTAAATGAGTAGTTTTACGTTTTGACCCATTAGTTTCTTTGTAGACGTCGCTCAGTGCGCAACTGATTTGAATTTAACCATGCCGTGTTGTGTCGTTTTAAAGTGTAGAAATACTGCTGGGATCTTAAAGAAACATGATGGGTTCACATTTCATGTGTAAGTAGCAAATGTATTACTTTAAAAAATATTATTTTTCATCTGTCAGATTGTCAAAGAAAACAAAATGGACATTTTTTAGTGTTGCCAAGGTATTTAATTTTTTTACGCTACTTTTCTCATCTAATGAGAGAACTAACGAAAATTGGACCTCTCGGATTAAATAACTCCGTGGTGGATATTTGACCGACGTTATCTTTAAAACATCAAATATTATTTAACATGATATAAATATATCCGTTTTATTTAAAATATTTTATTTTTCACGTTCAACGTTCATTAATTAAATTCAATTGTTGTGTCAAATCAATGTTTCCGCGTGTACAATAAAATTTTAGACAAATTCAGAAACGTCTTAAAAAATATTTATCTTAAATTTGTGTTATGATTATACTTTTTGCTATCTGGAAACATTACGTGGCGACTTCTCGTGGCGAAAGTGGGACAAAGTGGGGGGTTCTTTGGACACAGTCCGATGTATTCAAATATGATTCTACGTTCCTTCTGGACTATTCTTTATTATATGCAGGATGCTTTATAATTAATCAAGATTGTAATATTAAAATCTGATTATTTTTTTATTTTATTTTATTTTATTTAGAAAACATACAGTCATACAAAATAAGTACTTAAAACAACAATTTTTTAACATAAAAAGAGCAATTAAGTTTTCATAAATTAAAAAGATATAAACATTAAATGTGACAAAAAATAAAAAATAAATAAGAATTTTAAGTGAAAAAAGGATAATTGTTGACATTTGCGTTTTCCATGGAGGTAATAAATTAAAATAAATAAAAATACCGAATGCACACTCCGAGCCATCCACGCACACACATGAACGCACATATAAAACATACACAAACATTTACATTACATGCGGCACATATACATAGCATAAATCACTCAAGATGTACATTCAGCAACTATCCCAAATAATCGACCCCATGAAGGAATTTTCTGTACAAATGCAACGTGCAGTTAAAAATGTCTACATCAATACTGAGTCCGTTATAATTTCTACAGGTACGTCTAATGAATGAATTCGAGGTATAATTGTTTTTACAAGTTGGTACATAAAAAAGGGAATTTAATCTAGTATAGCGAAGAGGACAACGGAAACCAATAGTTTGTAAAAGATACGGCGAATCAACTATGTTATTGAGAATTTTGAAAAGAAAAATTAAATCATATCTAAGGCGCCTTTTTTGTAGTGATTCTATATTAAAATTGATCAAAGATGCGCCGTAATCATTTTCAATGTTACCAAAACGATATTCCAGGCTCCTTATAAATTTCTTTTGAATGTTTTCAATTTGATTAATATATACATTATATTGAGGGGACCATACTAATGAAGCGAATTCGAGTTGACTTCGCACATAAGTATAGTAAAGAAGTTTTAATGTATTTGGTGATGAGAATGGCTTGGAGATTCGTAAGATAAACCCTAGAAGTCTGTACGCCTTATCTACTATTGTATTTATGTGATCTCTAAATAAAAGCTTATCATCCATCAGTACACCCAAATCTCTTGCTTTCATTGAACGATTGACAATTTTCCCAGATAGTTTGTAGTCAAATAGTATACTTTTTTTCTTTCGAGTAAATGACATGACAAGACATTTATCAGAATTCAATAATAACTGATTGTCCTTGCAATAGCAACAGATTCTATCTAAGTCAGCTTGAAGAACTTCGCAATCATTTATTGAAGACACAATTTTAAATACTTTATTGTCATCAGCGTATAGCAAAAAATTTGAGTTTTGAATGCATAAACTTATATCATTGATATAAATAATAAAAAATAAGGGTCCAAGATGCGAACCTTGAGGGACACCTGATGGGATTGGTTTAAATGATGAATTAAATCCCTTGAGTGAGACCGATTGACTGCGGTCAACAAAACACAAGTTCGATAAAAGACATTTAAACAGAAATCAGATAAAAAAACATTTTAAAATCCGATTTAAATCGGATAAAAAATGGATTCGAATCAGATAAAATAACAGTTGCGTAGATTTTCACGGCCACTGTTCACTGTTATCAATAAGCATCTTTTTTAAGCGATCCGTGTAAGTTGGATTCGTTCCGACGTTTCGGTTACCATTGCAGGAGCCATCTACCGTGTTTATTCATTTTATTTTGAATCTTAAAATATGGCACTCAAACATATTCTTATGTGTGCTCTAGTTATGTAGGTACATATATTTGTCGGCCTAGCGGAGTAATGGTCAGCGCGTTTGTCTGCCATGCAAGAGGTCTCGGGTTCGATTCCCGGCATGGTTGAAATGGAATATTTATTTTAAAAGGGTGTTTTACACTAGAATATATCATAATCCCTGGACTGGTACCTAAATCGTAAGACTGATAATCTTACCTTCATTTAACAAAAATAATAACAATAAACGAGATACGCTGCGATTGGTGTACCAATGTAGGGAGCTATTCATATTTAAATTTATTTCAACAGAGAGGGAAAACATTTTTACAGTGTGTAAACTGGCCACTTAAACCAGCCAATGACAGGTCAGAAGCCCTGTAAATGCCTAGACTTCTATATTCCCTTCTCAAAAATGTTTTCCCTCTCTGTTGAAATAAATTAAAATATGAATAACTCCCTAGGGAGAAAATCCAGCCAGTCTGCAAGCATTTGGACATATTTAAACATTGTTGGAATAAAAATAGCCGTTTTGGAATATTTTTCATGTTTACACCGGTGAAATTCAAATATGTGATAAATATTTTGACTTTTAATATTAGTTGTTCACGGATGTTCCATTGTGATCGCGAATACGACTAACAACTGTGGTGAGAAATTGTTATCACATCGCTTATTAGCACGTCGATAGTTATTTGTGATGCCCTGGCATGTCTATGTACTTATATATCAATGGTGTTTAGGATAGTTCAGAATGGGATAGAGATTTATGAATGTAGACGAAGCTAGGTTTGTATGCAAAGACAGAAGGATAGTCTGTCCAACACCGTTTTCTAAGTAAAGTGGCATGGTTGCTCGGATTACAAAGGGGTAATTATTCTTATTTTGAAATAGAGCAATCTCTTAATCTGTCTTCATCGGAGAGACGTAGAACTGAGATGGACCTTATATGCATTTTCCAAATACTTAATGCCACAAGTGATGTCCCATCTCTGTTGCGATCAATTTCTTTTCATGTTCCCAACTTTTCTGCTCACACAAATTTAAAACTTACATTTAATCATGAAATTCACAACTATAATACACGACATGCAAAAAATCTTCACATTTCTAAATTTTGTTCCACGAAGTTCGGCAAAAGGTCTCTGGAATACATTGGTCGTATACAATTTAATAAACTGCCTGATGACCTTAAAAATGAAATGTCGAGTGGTAAATCTCAAAGACCAGAAATGAAGACCTATTTCTTGAATCTTTTTGAAAGTGATAGTTTTTAGCTCAGTTTCTGTGAATAGTCTATATATTGTGTTTTAGGTTTAAATGTTTTTCTTTTCTTTTTTTAATATTAAGTTCACAGAATGTTTAAATGTTTTTCTTTTCTTTTTTAATATTAATTTCACAGAATGTTTAAATGTTTTTCTTTTCTTTTTTTAATATTAAGTTCACAGAATGTTTAAATGTTTTTCTTTTCTTTTTTAATATTAATTTCACAGAATGTTTAAATGTTTTTCTTTTCTTTTTTTAATATTAAGTTCACAGAATGTTTAAATGTTTTTCTTTTCTTTTTTAATATTAATTTCACAGAATGTTTAAATGTTTTTCTTTTCTTTTTTAATATTAAGTTCACAGATTGTTTGAATGTTTTTATTTTCTTCTTTAATATTAAGTTCACAGATTGTTTAAATGTTTTCTTTCCTTTTTTAATATTAAGTTCATAGATTGTTAAAATTTGTTTAAATTTTTATTGTTTAAATGTATACTATGTATTGTTACAAGAAATGTACTATTTTTTTTATGTACCGTCCCAAATGAGTTTTCTCGTACAACTCCTGGGAATATAATATCATGATATTCATGTCTTATATGTTTTATTAATAAATAAAAAAAAAATAAAAAAAACCGTGTCACCAGAAGTCAAAATCTGCTATTTATAAAATCTTCTAAGAGCAACTTTGGTTTTTATGCCCCAATGTCCAGAATGTGTAGATTAGTCAATTCATCACACGACTTGGAATTCTTTGGGATAGATCTTCCGGCTTTTCGTAGATCTCTTCGCGACTAAACAGTGTGGGATGAAGTTGGATTGGCATGGTTTAGCTCAAAGTTTTAGGTCCTTCGTTTTTTAAAATATATTGGATACTATTATTGTTTTGCCCTTGTTTGTCTTTGCTAAATAGTTTTATGTTATTTTTGTTCAGTTTCTTGCATTTATGTTTCTTCATGTAACTGTTGTAATTGGCTTAGGCCGTATATGTAATAAATAAATAAATAAATATGGCGTTTTTTTGTTTATAATGTTTATGGTTCATCAAGTTACCAATAAGTTGTATCTGAGTGTTGACAGGCGTGAAGCTGTTACGCCTTTTGACAGTCGACGCTATTTAAGCTCCGAAACATGAACTCGTTAGTTTAGAAAACGTAATTTAAAACTGTATACCTCGCTCTTCCATCCCTAATTACAGAATCATTAATAACGTAGTGAAAATATTCTAATTGGTGTGAAGTATGCGGGGAATGCTGGCGCAATGCGGACGGCGCGAAAAGGACACGAAAATTCAAGAGGGGGACGCATTTTGGCGCCACATTAAGCGCCAGTGTTGCCATGTGGCATTTTTTTTTATTACTCTGAGCGAAATTATTCGGGGCAGGTAGATAATTGTTTAAAAAAGGGCCGAAATGAATTAAATATTCAATTGTTTATTTATTTAGACAAAAAACAGCAGGTTTTACATATTTGCATACAGAAAATAATGGTTATTACGGGAGTAAAAAAATATTCTCACATCTCGCAACATCTTCGAGATTTGCACTGGTTAAAAAGCCCAGAGAGAATAAAATACAAGCTGTGCTGGACAGTATTCAAATCCCTTCATGAAATGGCTCTAAAATACCTATCGGACCTTTGTATTAGGGAAAATACACGTCAAAGAAAATCTACTCTCAGGTCAGCATTTGATTAAGGAAGAGGAAAACTTGTCGAAATCCGGCGCTCCCCAAACACTAGATTTGGAGATCGCGCTTTTGCCGCCGCCGGCCCCTCTGCCTGGAACCGATTGCCTTCAAACTTACGAATCATCGACAGTCGCAGTCAGTTCAGATCCCAACTAAAATCCCACTTCTTTAGACTATCACACCCTCAATTTTAAATCTGGAAATATAATATATCACTTTAGTTTAGTTAGAATGTAAGTTTAGGTATGCAATTGTAAAGCGCCCTTGAGGTGATTTTTTACAAAAATAGCGCTATATAAATCAGCCAAATATTATTATTATTAAGAATATAAAGAAACTAAAATTGTAAAAACAGTCGATACACATTTTCCACAGTAAGCTGTTGATTATGTACATTATAGGTATCAAAATAAAAGCAATTTAAACACTAAGAAATGGTAGGAATTTATGAGTTGCAAATAAAAAATAAAATAAAAATACATATATGTATATCAAGGTTTGGGTAGGTAAGAAAAAATACCTTACGGCAATATGCCCGCCCTTATGCATATGTATGTAATCTGTATCTTAATCTTATTTATCAACAGTAATACATGTAAAAAAAATATAACAAATAAAATCAGAGAATAAAACCATTGACAGATATCCACAGAAATACATTAAATACTCGTACAATACATGCTAGTGTGTTTGCGTGAGTGTAAGTGTGTGAGAGGGCGGGTGAGTGGGTGCTATAGTGGAATGAGGGTGGACATGCGATTAAATATTATTGCACAAGTGTCAAAAATATAGAAATGTTTAAAATATTAAGAATTAGAGATAAAATAAGATTTTATTACAGAAACTAAACTAAAAAGTTTGTTTTAAAACGCGCATTTAAAATGTTAATAATAATGTACATAAAGTGTTTAATAAATAAATAAATGTACTAACTCATAGAGATATCAACAATATTTTGAGTTTGTCCAAATTTTCGTAGACAAGGACTGGATTCAACTCCCTGGGGAGCTGTTTATATTAACATATTACAACAGAGATGAAAAACACTTAAGAGAAGGTAATATAGAAGTCTAGGCATCTTCAGGGCTTATGACCTGTCAATGGCTGGTTTAAGTGGCCACTTTACACACTGTGTAACATTCACCATTGATAAATCCACCTGGTCCATGAAGAAGTATAAAAATTGAAAAAATAACATTTTCAGGCGTTGCCTAGTATGTAGGTGAAATAACTCAATTAGATGAATCTCACCCGCATAAATAAAGGTTTCAGCTCTTTAACTTCACAAACATCAACAGATGAATAAATTGAAGGAATATACATGTTCAAATATGGGCAGAATGGTGAATGTTACACAGTTGTAAAGTGGCCACTTAAACCAGCCATTGACAGGTCATAAGTCCTGTAGATGCCTAGACTTCCATATTACCTTCTCTTTAATGTTCTTCATCTCTGTTGTAATATGTTCATAGAGATATGTTATGTATATGAGATATGTTATTATATGTTATAAACAAATATGTTTGAAAAATAAACTTTAATATTTCATTCATTTCATTTCATCATCAAAATACCTAATCGAGTCACTAGAAGTACGGAGTTGTTTGCAACTACGAGTACATACGTGGGTACTAACTATGCACGACACTCTCCGATTCCGCGTTTACATTCTTTAGCCAACAAATTTACTTGTGAAATAGACATTTTTAATACGACAATTATTAATTTTAAAACGTTCTTAAATGCACTGTTTGAAACAAATTATTAATGTCGTAATAAAACTTTCTTTTTCATACAATTCTTTCTCTGTTTTTGATGTGTATTATTATTATCTTATCTCTTTCTGATATTAATTTATCAAATATTTTTGTGTACCGTATATTATATTATTTTCACATATATACATACTGTTAACTAATTTTCATTATTTGTTTTTAACAATAATTTGTTGATACCATTTTTTTTATACTTATAAGTATATGAAAATGTAAATATTTTTTTGTTTGAATTCTTTAGAAGTTTTTTACAATTTTAATTCAATTACTTTTATTATATCCATATAAAATTATTTTTTTCTTTTTTACTATGTAAAGTTTCACTTTTTATTTTGCATGGCAGTATGCTTCTTATTGTTTCTAAATGTATACAAAAAAGCATTGTTTATCTTTTAAATTTTTACGCACTATGTTTGTACTTAACTGTATATTTTTTGTAAATGCCCCTTGGGCGTATTGTAAAATTAAATAAATAAAAAAATAAATAAAAATAAATAAAAAAATTGCTGTCTTTGTCATCTTTTTATGTCATTTTGATTTCCTGTTCTCTGTAGTAGTAGAGAAATCCATCGCTAATGTTTCCTTCGTCTCTATCGAAATATTAGGTCTAATGAAACAATCTGCGAGCTTCTTACTGCCATGCGTTAGCGGCCCTGTATGGGAAATGGGCGTGGCAGGACGGGCCCTAATTAAGGCTCCTACTTTCATAGCTTCTCTGAACATAGGCGCATCTGAGAAGTCTTGCTAACTTGTAGCCAGGGTTGGCAATAGAAAAACAATAATATATCATATTTATTAAAAATGGAAATTAAATTATTTTGATGTGAATGCGAATGGACGATTGACGATATAGATTCGTTTTTCGGTGTCATGTAAGTTTTTGTCGCGGCCAATATTTTTTTACTTTCGAGGGCCCATAGCTCGATTAGAAAGACAGTTGTCAGCAAAAGTGATGACATTACTTTGTAGTAACGTTTAAGGAGTGATTTATATTGACACGCGAAAAATCATTCGTATCTGTAGCCTTATGCGGAAAGATGTGACATTTTGTCACCCACGCGACAATAGTCGATCGGGCATCTCGATTGCTTCGTCATAATGCTATTCTTGAAAACCCTCCGATCATTTAATTACAACAACGAATGAGAGGAAGTGATAACACTTACAAATCCGTATTTACAATCTATGGCCTATGGCTCTCCTGCCACACGTAAACTTTTATAGTTTCTCGTCCAACTTCTTTCGTTAAATATTTTGTTTATTTATTTGACGGACTTATGCAGTCCATTCTAACGATGTTAAATACAATTTCTTATAATAAATACAGGCACTAATAAAATAAAATACAACTAAATAAAATTAGAGCTAGGACAAAAAAAAAATAGTACCTCAAGATAAGATCCGGTCTTGGATTTTTTAAATCTATAAAGTTGTTGTTCCCTTCCCGCAACTAATGGTGCATAGGGCACTGCATTGATAAACCAATCGCAGTGTATTTTGAGAATCTATAAAGACTTACACCAAAAAAGTCCAGATCTAGTCTCGAGTTTACAATACGACAGGATCGGAACATTGGTGCCTGCGAGCCATAGTTTGTGCTGTGTTGATCGAGGAACAGCGCATTCTTATTTCGCAACCGGCGGATTGGAACATTGAATGCCACTTGTTATTAATATTTTTTTATTCCGTAAATTATTAATAACGGAATATTATAAAAAAAATAAAAGAAAATGTTTTACTGTGACTTGCAACATTGATAATTATTATTAGCCATTGACATAACACGCATCTACATGTTATTAGAAATATTTCATGTTCATTTAATGGATTTTAAAAACATATTTGTTTGTCGCAAGAGGCAAAATTAGCAGTTCACAAAAATTCTAATGTATGAAGCCCATGTAAAAACTAAAATATGTTATACGCAACTACTCTGGGGAGCAGGATATCAAAATGACATAAACAGACTACAAAGACAACAAAATAAAATATTAAAGTTAGTATGTGACCTTCCCTATCTAACTGCAACTAGAGAACTTTTTAAACAACCTAAGCAATTAAATATAACTGAACTCTTTCAACTAGAATCATTAAAATTTATCCATAAATTAGCCACTAATGTCATTGTAGACGAAGAACTAAAACTTATTATATAAATAAAAGACGAATAATACTTTGATACACAAATTTGAAATCCCCAGTGACCGGTTTCATCGCTTTCGCGACATCTTCGGGACTGGTCAGTCATTTTGACCAGTTTCGAAGATATCGCGAAAGCGATGAAACCGGTCACTGGATATTCCAAATTTGTGGATTAAAGTATCACTCGTCTTTTATTTATGTAATAAATTACAATGAACTTCCATCAAGAATTTTCACTTACAAACTTAAATGATTTTGAAGAACTAAAACTTTGTAAAAATTGTAGTTGTAACCGACCCGTCAGGGGGGAGGGGTGGCGGTTTCGTCTCCCTGGCTCCGTTCAATCGGCCCACCCGGCGTAAATGGGGGGCCTGAGCCCGGCGCACCGAGAAACCACTGACCGCTAAGTCAACCTCAGTAGCCCTGAAAAGGGCTTTCCAACGCGCCCTGTTGGTGCAAAGAGGCAAACGCGCAGTCTGGGCAGTCACGGCGGAAGGCAGCCGCGAAGCACGAAGTCCAGCGGGAAGCGGAGGGCAGGAGCGGAGAGTAAAACACAGTAGTAGTGTCTTGAGCGAACTGATTGTTTATTTGAAGTGTGCCCATTATAAGGCCCTCGCGGCGCACTGCCCGACGCCCGAGCGCGCGGCCGCCGCCGTGTACGAGAGCCACAGTTGGGGAGTGGGGGTACGGACGACCACTCGCCCGGCCTCCCCCACTCACTCTGTTCCGACGGCCGGCCACGTAAACAGCGGCGTCCACCCGCGCGCGAGCTTAGTCGCCGAGTACGACGCGCGGCGAGCAACATACAGATATGAATACACAATATTAACACTTAATTTATTTCTAAACTATACTTGCCCGCGGTGTAGTCAAGGCCGAATCCGAAAGTGAAACTTCTCGTCTTTATTGTGGATTCAGCACTTGACTTTAACACATACACCGAGGCCCTATACTTATTAAACATACATGATACATTTAATAATAATCTATTTATAAATCCGCCCGCGCGTCCGGAACAGTAGTAAACAATGACATACGAGAATATCAGAAAAATATCATATTCGACTTTCCAGAAAAATATCATATACAAGACAAAGACAGTCGAGACTTATAAACCAGGGACTGCAATTATACAATAAACTAGCAGACAAAACAAAACACTCAAACTTTTCAAAAGATGTAAAAAATATTATTTTGAACAACAGAGTATGAATAAAAATGTATATATTTTTTGTAAAATGAATGTAATAATCCGTAAGAGTTAATAAATAAATTTTCAAATATTTTTTTTTTAAGTCCGTAGCGTGTGACAGCAAAATAAATTGTTTTAAAACTTTTAATTCGATAATTACAAATTTAAAAGCTTCAATTAAATTTATTTATCTATAGAATCACTATGTGAAGCGGCCTTCAGGTATTATATTACGAAGAAAGCGCTATATAAGTTATCCATAAACAAATAAAAAATAATAAAGCCCAAAGCTGATGAGCTCAATAAACAATTAATCATGAAAAATTCTGAGAATGTTTTGGCAGCCCTGTTCCTACTCCTGTCATTTTATTTTGACACCGCGCTGAGTAATTAGATTTTTTTTTCGTCCGACTGTAACACGAGATGAGAATACTGAGCTGGTTTGGTTGACTTAACTGAGTTAGAGCTTTCCACTTTGTGCTGGTTGTACCGAGTCTGTTACTTTGAACATAATATAAATGGCATAAGGCACTCTAGTGTGTTAGCGTAGGATTATAACGGCTTATATTTATTTGTAAACAAACATATCAAATTGAAAACAATGACAAGGCTGCATTTTTTAATTTTCAATTCAATTCATTTATTTAAATATAACATATACATTACAAACAAACATTCAATGCGAACATATTATAAAAAGAAAAAATACATGAAAGAGACTCATGTCAAAGTAGTAGGAGAATCCTGCCCCGGAAAACCCCTTCGGATACATAGAACAGATCAACATCCAGAGCGATGTTGTTCAGCGTAGCAGTGGCCCTTCCAATGGCAGGGTGGTCCTGTCTATCGGAATATGAAACAATCTATGCTGACGCTGTCTCAGGTAATTATCAGGAACATACAAACCAATGCTCATCATAATCTCAGAATTATCGATCATACCGCGCAACAATCGATAAAAATGTGTAGTCAAATACACATTCCTTCTAGTCTCTAAACTGTTGTAGCCAAGCATACCCTGGAGAAGCTCGCTGTGGCATTTAATGGCACTAAAACTCCACTGTGAACTGCTAGTTTAGACTAATGTTCCTTTTTTTATTGTTCCCAGGACCAAGATCTCGAAGGACCAAAAAACAGTAACAGCCAGCGTCTTCCAACACTCCGGTCTGCTGTCTGCTGCAGCCGAAGACAAGAGGCCTAGAACTGCCTTCAGCAGTTCGCAATTAGCCAGAATGAAGGTAATTATTAATTTTTCTTTTCATTTTGACTCCCTATTTGAAACATATTCAACTCTTGTAGTTGGTGCGTTCCAATATTATTTTCAGGCGTTGCAAAGTAGGTGAATCATTTTTCCAATTCTATACTTCGCTTCCATACATTAGAGTTGGCAATAGAACTCCATTGTGAACTGCTAGTTTAGCCTCCTGCGATAAACATTTGTTTGCCAAAGTAGATTTCAGGGCACCGTTCACCCTGCTCCCGGCACTCACCCTCCTTTCAATATCTTTCTCGGTCTTAACATCCCTAGTAAACATACTTCCTAGATACACAAATTCTTCTACCTGATTCAGAATATCTCCGTTCACACTGATCTCACATTAAGTTATATTTTCATCCCTTTCAAAAACCATCACTTTGGATTTATCAACGTTCATAAGCAAATCGCTTTTCTTGCATACATCGTAGACTTTTGTTACCAAGAATTGCGGGTCTCCTTTGCTGCTAGCAAGAAGCACGACATCATCCGCATACAGAAGACAGTTAACAGTTATACCACTCATTTTCGCTCCCATTCCTAAATCTTTCAGTTCTTTAATACAGTTATCGATGTAAATGTTGAACAACCATGGTGACATTACACATCCTGTTTGACTCCTTTAGGAATGTTAAACCACGATGTGAATGACCCATTCACCTTCACACATGCTGTGCTGTCCTTATACAGTGACGCAATAGCCCTTGTCAGATTACCGTTCACTCTATACTCCGATAAAACCTTCCACAATTTCTCTCTGTCAACTCTATCAAATGCCTTTTGCAGATCGACAAATGCGCAGAAA
Source organism: Micrasema longulum (assembly GCF_059751315.1). Taxonomy (NCBI): domain Eukaryota; kingdom Metazoa; phylum Arthropoda; class Insecta; order Trichoptera; family Brachycentridae; genus Micrasema; species Micrasema longulum. The sequence continues at coordinate 265,754 of NW_028278639.1, forward strand.
AGCAAAATTGTAAAAAAAAATTTAAATACCTATGCAAGTTAATTACAAAGACAGACACGTTTGAAGGTAAGTAGGTACTTGAAAGATAAACAGCGAAGACGTCTTCATTAGGACGTATTTTTAGTATCAAATTAAGGAATGTGGCGCCTATAAATCCTTCAATTAAGGGTCTTTTTTCCGAGGCAATTAATTAGTGGAATATTCACTAATCCGTCTCGTCTCTTCCTCAGCTAAATTACTGTCAGGGAGCTATTTCCCACACCACGCCCATCCGTTCACCCATTGGCCGAAAACCAATTATTCACCGGCCCGCGGCAGCGCACAAAAATGCACCGTCGAGTCGAGATGAATACGGCGCATTTTCTCGCGAAGTGCGCGCATTTATCGGACTATTTTGTCAAATTAATTGTCAGCTGCGACCCGCCCACAACAAGAGCCATGTAAATTTAGATCCAGGCGAGGAGATAGGGGCGCAAGGGCAGATCGGCGCAGGGGACTTTCGACCCAAGCGTCAAAAGTGGCGGGAAGTCGGGCGGAAATTTTCGCTCGCCGCCATGTTTTTTCTTGCGCCATTTTAGATTTCGTCCGACGTGAAGATGAAGACACATTTCCACATGCAAACAACTCCTAAGCGTTCAAATTAGCCAAAAATTATAGAGCGTTTAAAGTATTTTGTCTTTTCGACGACGCGACAGAAATATAGATCAGTGTTGACTCCGAGGCAGTCGTTTCTTGGTGCGTTTTTGAACTGGCGAGCTTAAAATTTAGACACGATCTTTACAAAAAAAACTCTTTCGTATTTAGGTATTGCATTTCAAATATAAAACGCCTCGTTTTAACAGTGTAAAATACTAGTCAAGTTAATTTTACGGGGAATATAGACGCCTTGTGAAAAAACAATTGTCCAGTTAAAGGTGTTATTGACAACCCTGTCGGGAACCAAACCGGTGACTATGTGCATGTTAGGCAAACGCGTTAACCGCTACGCAACGAGACAATTACCATAGTGGAAATATCGTGGGGTAGTTCCTACAACAATGTTTTGAGTATGTCTAAATATTTGTAGACAGGCTAGATTTCCTCCCTAGGGAGATATCTTTACAAATGTCATTAAATATTTTTATACAACCACGTACCGACTTTTCTACGTTTTCCGGTTTCGAGACGTAACCGTCTCTTCGTCAGGACACCAATTAAACCAACATGCAAAACCCACTAAGCGAAGAGACGGGTACGTCTCGAAACCGGTAGACATAGAAAAGTCGGTAAGTGACTATGTACAAATATTTAATAACATTTAGTAAAATGTTTGACTACAAAGTTAATGTTAACAAATTACAACAGGGATGGAGAATACCTTGAATAAGGGATTATGGATGTCTAGGCATTTACGGGGCTTATGACCTGTCATTGGCTGGTTTAAGTGTCCACTTTACACACTGTTTAACATTCACTATTTTGTCTATTTTTTGCATTTTGCCTTACCCAACTGGTTCAACAAAATTAATGCTTTAAATATTAATAATATCTTTATATATATATAATTTCTCTGTACTTGTGATATCACTGAACTTCTCCTAAACGGCTTAACCGATTTACGTACGGTTTTCAGAGAAATATAGATCTTTGCGCTGCGCGTGTTCGTAGATATTAAAATCTTCAATCTAATCTGTAAAAAAAGTTAGGAGCATAAATGTTTTCTTCATCGATCTACCAGGGTTGTCCCTGGATGGTTTAGATTCACATTGGACCCGGTAGGTGGCGCTGCGATCTAAATGTCAAATGTCACTTAGTATATAGTTTATAGAAAATTTGAATTTTTAGAGATTTTGCGTTTGCTGAACCAGTTAATAGCAGGCAAGTGAACGTTGGAACAGGAAAACGTCTGTCGGATCCGCTAGTTGAGATATGAATTTGTTGCAACAGAGTTGCATCGATTTTTAAGTTACCAGGGCCCCGATTACAATGGGAAGTTAACAGAGTTATCTTCGACTGTCTATCAAGAATAACCGATATGTAATGAGTATATTTGCATGAACATTTAAAGTATCTTCGTCGGTAACCTATAATTGAACATGTTTAGAAGAAAAGATTGTATGCATATTCTGCTTTTCACAGAAAACTTAATTTTACTCTGTATAAAAGATAAATGATAATCTCCTATTGTTTAATTTTTTTTCAACAGAGGGAAAACGTTTTTGAGAAGGGAATATGGAAGTCTAGGCATTTACAGGGCTTATGACCTGTCATTGGCTGGTTTAAGTGGCCACTTTACACATTGTGTAACATTCACCATTCTGCCCATGTTTGAACATATTCCCTTCTCAAAAACGTTTTCCCTTTGTTGAAATAAATTTTAATATGAACAACTCCCTAGGGAGGAAATCCAGCCAGTCTGCAAGCATTTGGACATACTCAAACATTGTTGAATTACACCTGGTAAAAGAAGAAGTATAAAAATTGGAAAATTGTTTTCAGGCGTTGCCAAGTAGGTGATTTGGTTCAGCCGGATGAATCTCACCCACGTGATAAAGGTTTCAACTCTTTTACTTCACAAAAGTCAACAGATGGAAGAGTTGAGGAAATGTGGATGTTCAAACATGGGCAGAATGGTGAATGTTACACAGTTTGTAAAGTGGCCACTTAAAGCAGCCAATGACAGGTCATAAGCCCTGTAAATGCCTAGACTTCCATATTCCCTTCTCAAAAAAGTTTTCCCTCTGTTGAAATAAATTTTAATATGAACAACTCCCTGGGGAGGAAATTCAGCCAGTCTGCAAGCATTTGGACATACTCAAACATTGTTGACCTCCTATTGTAATCAAGGCCCAGGGCCGCGATTATGAACGGCTATCTTCATCGGTATATGCTGAGACGGTAATATCGTTATTTATGTACGAAACTGTGTATATTTGTATGAAAATTCAAAATATCTTCGTCAGTAACCGGTAATTGAACATGTTTAGAAAGAAAAAAATGCAAACATATTATATTTTTCATACAGAAAATTTAATTTTACTTTGTAGATAAAATTTGATATAAATTTTAAATTCCCATCAGAATATGCGCCTCAGTTGTAGTAATTGCCCTACAATATATTAATTTATGTCTTAACAGAGACGAAGAAATCTTTGTAGAAAGTGTAGTGTTTAACATCCTGCTTATATTCGATAAATATTTAATTTAATAAGAATTTTCAGATATTTGTGCAAAGATATCTTCTCAAATTATCGTTGTCAATTCGTTCGGTAAAAATTTCTATTTAACATTTGTTCAAAATAAAAATGGAACGCTGTGACAAAATGGTAGACAACTTCAACGAAGGAAGTGGCGCATTGCAAATGGAGGAACAAAATCGTAGCAAGAAGCCGTACGTCAAATCTGCATCGAAGATATCATTTTCCATCGATAATTTGCTGGCAAAAAGCGCCAATTTCAGCAAAAATAAAACGAAGATGGACGACATTAAAACGTGGAACGCCAACAACGCCATTTTGAAGAGCAGTTTTGTCGGAACAAGCGGTCAATATTTAAACGATGATTCAAACATTTTGAAAATGCAAAATAACAGTTTTTTGCAAGAAAATCATATTGCGCCGTTTTTAAACACAGGATCGAGTGCCGCTTCACCGTTTTCTACAAATTTACCTACATATAGTTTAGAACAAAACAAAAATGAAGTACAATCTGCATCATTCGAAGAAAAGATGATTCTAGAAGAGGAAAGTGATCTTAAAAGTGATGCTGGTGGCTCGGATTTCAGCGTCACTAACTCCGACGATGAGAATGAGGACTTCGACGTCATTTTGGCGAACCAGGCTACCGGTTTAGGGAGGGACGCGAGTGCCAAAGTCAGTTCTGTTTCGGTGACAAAAGAAGAGGACGAAGCTCGAGAAGTTGACCTCAATGAAGGCAATAACTACGGTAAGGATTTTATTTGTTTGAATTCTTCGATGGATTTTGTGGTCAAGCAAATGCTCAAGACTAATACTGCTATTTATTTATTTTATTTTGAATCTTGAAATAGGACACGCATAAAGATAATCTTATAATAACATATTACAACAGAGATGAAGAACATTTAAGAGAAAGTAATATAGAAGTCTAGGCTTATGACCTGTCTAGCTGGTTTAAGTGGCCACTTTACACATTGTGTAACATTCACCATTCTGCCCATATTTCAGTTTCAGTGCTGCAGAGCAGCGTTTATTTTATAATTTAAAAAAATACATACAAGAATTTGTTACCCACTAAGTCTAAAGACTTTTCGGTGGGACACATTTTTTTTATGACAGGTTTATATTACATTTATTTTATTTATATTTTACAAATTTATTTATAAACAGGCACTATAAAGTACTTGTGAGAAGATATTTTTCAGTTCTTTTTTTTTCGAAGATCTTTCATTTGAACCTCTATATTCCTTCGATTCTTTCATCTGTTGATGTGTGTGAAGTCAAAGAGCTGAAACCTTTATTTATGCGGGTGAGATTCATCTAATTGAATTATTTCACCTACATACTAGGCAATGCCTGAAAATGTTATTTTTTCAATTTCTATACTTCTTCATGGACCGGGTGGATTTATCAACAATATTTTGAGTTTGTCCAAATTTTCGTAGCCTTTTTACTTCACAAACATCAACAGATGAAAGAATTGAAGGAATATAGAGGTTCAAATATGGGCAGAATGGTAAATGTTACACAGTGTGTAAAGTGGCCACTTAAACCAGCCATTGACAGGTCATAAGCCCTGTAGATGCCAAGACTTCTATATTACCTTCTCTCAAATGTTCTTCATCTCTGTTGTAATATGTTAATATAAACAGCTCCCCGGGGAGTTGAATCCAGTTCTTGTCTACAAAAATGTGGACAAACTCAAAATATTGTTGATATTCTTAGGGCTGTTAGATGGCCAACACATGTTTTAATTTGAATTGTTAATATACATATATTCACAGTTTTTGATTGATTTAGTTTTTTGAGATCCTCGTGACTTTTTAATTTGTTTTTGCTATGTTTTTTTCATTTGAAAAAATATGTTTTGTTTACTATACACATATACATTTTTTTACCTTTAATAGTCTACTCGGTATTTTGCTATGCTTTTTTATATATGTTTTTTGCAATACACATACATTTATGTTTTACTATCACTTTAAATATTTTTCTTACGATGTTTTCGGTTTTTACTTCGCATTTTACTGGGTTTTGAAATATATTTTTTTCATAAATATATTTAAAAAAAAATTTTTTAAACTATTTTTTCACTACATTTTTTACTATGTTTTCACTACATTTATTACTTTGTTTTTACTACGTTTTTGCTTAATTTTTTTACTATGGTTTTACTACATTTTTACTATGTTTTCGCTACATTTTTTACTATGTTTTCGCTACATGTATTACTTTGTTTTTACTACGTTATTACTATGTTTTTGCTTACTTTTTTACTATGTTTTTACTTAATTTTTTACTATGTTTTTACTACATTTTTTACTTTGTTTTTCACTTTGTCCACTATCTTTATAACTGTTTCTACATATTGATTACTGTTTTTATTATTATTTTTTATTGTCTTAGAACGGGGTCAATAACTCTAGTTAGATAGTCAAAGCAACTTTGTATAAATTATAATTTTGTGTATGTAATATAATATGTTTATGATAATAAAAATAACAATGTACCTGCGTATTTATTTACAAACGGACATTGTCCATTTATACATAGGGATACATATTACATATTACAATATAAGAATCGTTAAAAACATTTAAAAAGAAGAAAAGAAACATTGACAAACATAAGGGACATCGAGACAAGATCTGGACTATTTATTTAGTGCTCGTTTAAACCGCTGTAAACTTAAACCAAAAAAGTCCAGATGATCTTGTCTCGAGTTGACAATACGACAAAGACGGGTCATTTGAGAATTAATGCCATAGTTTGTTCTACGCTGATCGATGAACAGTACTTCATTGTTTCTCAACCTACGAGTTGGAATATAAAAATTTACCTGTCCCAGTAATGATGGAACATCGATTATACCATTTAGTATGCCGAACAAATATATGGAGTCAATATTAGTTCTACGTTTTTGTAGACTAGAAATATTGTACATGGACTCTATATCAGCATAAGAATAATTACCTCTCTCTAGTCCAAGCATCCACGTTACTTTTCTAAGCGAGTGATGACATATATTTATCAACAATATTTTGAGCCGTTCGGCAGAACTGATAGAGAATTAACATATTACGACAGAGATGAAGAACATTTAAGACAAGATAATATAGAAGTCTAGGCATCTCCAAGCCTTATGACCTGTCAATGGCTGGTTTAAGTGGCCAATTTACACATTGTGTAACATTCATCATTCTGCCCATATTTGAGCACATATTTTCCTTCAATTCTTTCATCCGTTGATGTTTGTGAAGTTAAAGAGCTGAAACCTTTATTTATGCGGGTGAGATTCATCTAATTGGATTATATCACCAGTCAGGGGTGACTCAGTCAAACCGGCCGATCTAAAGGGCCGAGAATTTCAAATACGTGTCACATTTAATGTTTATATCTTTTGCCTTATTTATGAAAACTTAATTGGTCTTTTTATGTTAAAAAATATTTTTTTTAAATACTTATTATGTATTACTGTATGTTTTCTGAATAAAAAAAAAATAAAAAAATACCTGGGAATAATAAATACTATGTTATGGAAAATGGCAGCTTTCAAAAAGAACTGGGAGTGCGGCTAGGAATAGCAGGCGCCACATTCAAAAGTATAAAGGCTGTCTGGAGGTCGGATATTTACTCAGTGAAAACCAAATGCCGCGTATATAACGCCTGCATAACACCTATTCTCCTATACGGATGCGAATCGTGGCACCTCAACAGAAAAATACTGAGTTTTGAGAATAGGTGTCTCAGAAGAATCTCTGGTGTGCGCTGGTTTGACTTTGTGAGGAATTAAGTAATGAGAGAATGGACGCAGCAAACTCCGGCGACAACTGTCGTCAAGCAGGGGCGATAAGGTTGGCTTGGCCATGTGCTGCGGATGCCTTCTGAGAGCCTTAACCACGTTTGCCTACTTTACAAGGCATCAGGTTCTCGACGTCCTGGACGTCCACTGCTGACTGTCGGCAGTTTGTGTCAGAACTACGGGACGTGAAACTTATAATTAATAATAAAAATATATTTAAAAAAAAAAAAAACCTTAGCACGTAATGTATTGGAAACTTGTGTGGTTCATATAGAAAAGAAATAATAAAAAGGTTTGTGAAATGAATAAACAAAAATTAGTATAATTTTGTATTCTCTAAAACTATGAAATTGTACTGAATGTTTGTATATATATGTGTATATAAATATGTATATATAATTGTCTAATTTATATAGCGCCATTTTTGTGAAAATCACCTCAAGGGCGCTGCACAATTAATAAATATCCCAGTACGTCTTGCAGCTACAGAGCGCATGGACGGTTGGGATTCTAGTTCCTCGATTTCAATTAAGATCAATAAAAAAATATAACAGATAGGAGCTAGATTTCAGGACGCCTTGCAGCTACAGAGCGCATAGACAGTTAGAAATTTAGCCCCCATTTACACATTTTAAAAATTGGCAAATAAGTTTATTGTATTAATGATATTTAAAAAAAAATATATATGAGTAATAAAAAGGAGTGAGATTATAAAACGGCTTGCAGCTACTAAGCGTATAGACGATTGGAATTCTAGACCCCATTTACAAAATTTAGGTATTTTAAAGTTGATATGATGAAAGCTAGATAACCAATCATCGTGCAGCTACAAAGCGCATGGACGAGTGGAATTCTAGCAAAGTTAAAATGATATCAATAAATTTACAAAAAATAGAGCATAGTAGTGAGTTTGTCAAGTGTTCATACCAAGAAGTATGCAATAAAAAACTAAATAAACAAAACACTGTTTCAACTCCATGGTTAACAAAGGGAGATAGATGTCCGAAGAGAAGCTTTTGTAGATAGTAGGTAGATACCGTCGCCATGTGATAATTTCTGGAAACGCAGTGTGTAGTTACTGGGGGATTATGCCTATTGTTCCAACGACTTGGTATCCATTTTGGTCCGTATTATTTCGTTTTATGAGACGCAACATTCCTGTTCAATTAACTTTTTTATATGAATATTACACAAACGCGTGTATGAGCGGTTTGATTTATCATTTTGTATGTTATTAGAGGGCAGACATTTGAAATGTTATGTATTTATCAATAAATGCCAGTTCACTATTAGTAGCACTGTTGTAATTTATTAATTATGGGTGTAGTGTTTCCTGAATAAAAGAAAATAAATTAAAATACTGTTTATTTCAAAGTTATTAAGGGCTTCAATTTAGTCAAGTTAGTTAGGTACTGTGAAAATATTGCTAGTACAATTGTAGACATATTTGCGAACATGAAAAAACGCAGATGTTTTCTGACTTTGTTAAAAGTGTACCTAATTTCGGAAGACACAGCAACATGCGCGACGCGACGCCGACGCCTTTTAGAATCTAGCGTCGGCGTCGGTAGATTGTCTTATTTTGAATGAGAACGTAGATGCTAAACGAAATTTCTTCTCAAACTGTTTTATTTAACACAATTAAATCTAAACATTTTATTGTTATAAAACTTCTCAAAGTACAAAAAAATTATTAAAATAGATTTATTTCTTATATCAACGGTATGAGAAACTCCGTTGTAGCTTAATCACAAATAAATATCGACGTGCTTAAAAACATGCTAAGCATTTGAGCGATCACAATAAATAATAATGAACACGCTTAAGTTATCGCAGTCATAAGTCAACGCGTGTGTAATCTCTAAGTCAACGCTCGTGTCGTTTTGTTTATCTCGTAAATAAATACAGTTTTTTTTTATTTTTTTATTTTTATTTATTAATAAAACATATAAGACATGAATATCATGATATTATATTCCCAGGAGTTGTACGAGAAAACTCATTTGGGACGGTACATAAAAAAAATAGTACATTTCTTGTAACAATACATAGTATACATTTAAACAATAAAAATTTTAACAAATTTTAACAATCTATGAACTTAATATTAAAAAAGGAAAGAAAACATTTAAACAATCTGTGAACTTAATATTAAAGAAGAAAATAAAAACATTCAAACAATCTGTGAACTTAATATTAAAAAAGAAAGGAAAAACATTTAAACATTCTGTGAAATTAATATTAAAAAAGAAAATAAAAACATTTAAACATTCTGTGAACTTAATATTAAAAAAAGAAAAGAAAAACATTTAAACCTAAAACACAATATATAGACTATTCACAGAAACTGAGCTAAAAACTATCACTTTCAAAAAGATTCAAGAAATAGGTCTTCATTTCTGGTCTTTGAGATTTACCACTCGACATTTCATTTTTAAGGTCATCAGGCAGTTTATTAAATTGTATACGACCAATGTATTCCAGAGACCTTTTGCCGAACTTCGTGGAACAAAATTTAGAAATGTGAAGATTTTTTGCATGTCGTGTATTATAGTTGTGAATTTCATGATTAAATGTAAGTTTTAAATTTGTGTGAGCAGAAAAGTTTATGATGTTTGAAATAGTGTTAGTGATGTCATACAGTGCCATTACCTTGAAAGGAAGTATTTTTGTGTTACGATAAATATCCTTGACATGGGAATCCCATTTCAAACCAAGAATGCTTCTCAGAGCTCGGTTTTGAAGAACTTGAATCTCAGAAATCTGGTTTTTGTTAGCGAAACCCCAAATACAGCATAAATAGGATAGGTGAGAATGTATCATAGCGTAATAGACGGCAAACAAAACAGAGTGAGGAAGCAGACCACGAAGTCTATGCAAAACGCCAGTTACGGGTACTATTTTTGATTTAACATGTTCATATTGGTATTTCCATGAAAGTTGAGAGTCAATATATAGTCCTAGGTATTTAGTAACATTGGTCTTTTCAATATAGCCAGTTCCTAGAGAAATATTAATTTTCAAATCCTGTTTGTTCCCAAAAATCATATATGATGTTTTTTTCATATTCAAACTTAATTTGTTTAATCGCATCCAGTCGGCAAGACTATCGAAATCTGTCTTCATTATTTTTTCTAGTTCTTTTAGGTTACTATTATGATAAAAAATGAAATTGGCAAAAATCGGCGATTACCATAAAAAAGATAGTAAGGAGTATCTAATACAAAAAAGTGAAAATTAAAATTAAAATTACTATGGCGACTGCTTTTATTGACATTTGGCTTGCCAACCGCCGGTTAAATGCAACAAATAGCATGTTAAATAATAAATTAAAATATAAAAATGGCAGTTTTTAAATAATTTCCATATTTACACCGGTGAAATGGACTGGTACCGACGTATAATCCTGCTGCGCAATCACATATTTGAATTTCTCCGGTGTAAATATTCCAAAATACCATTTTTATTTATTTATTTATTATTTATCACGCTACTTATTGCACTTAGCCGTCGGTTGGCAAGCCAAATGTCAAGAAAAGCAGTCGCCGTAGTAATTTTAGTTGAATTTTCACTTTTTTGTATAAGATACTCCTTACTATTTTGCAAAAGCAATATATTGTATTATTTTTTATCGTAAACGTCGATTGTTCGCTAGTGAACTGTATTTATTTGCGAGAAAAACAAACCCACACGAGCGTTGACTTAGAGATTACACACGCGTTGACTTATGACCGCGATAGCTAAAGCATGTTTGTTATTGTTCATTGTGATCGCTCAAATGCTTAGCATGTTTTAAAGCACGTCGATAGTTATTTGTGATTGAGCTACTGATGTACATGTTTTCTTTGAAAACTATGCTAGATTTTAAAAAATTGAGAAATATTTGAAAAAATAATAGTATAATTTATAAATGCCCAAAAAAATATTTTTTTAAGCTAGTAGGTACTGAGATAGTTAATTCCCCATTTTTCACACTGTGAACGTCCATAATTCTTCCAGTCTTACATCTGTTAATTTTTGTGAAGTCATTAATATTATTAATAATAATATTTGTCTGATTTATATAGCGCCATTTCTGTGAAAAATCACCTCAAGGGCGCTTTACAATTGTATACCTAACTTAAATTCTTACTTAACTAATATATATATATATGCACCACAACAGGCCAGGAGGCCTAATTGCAGTGGTGAATTACATCACAGAGCACCCAGGCTTGAGAAAAATCACATTTTAATTTTTGGTGTTCTCACCGGGAATCGAACCCGGAATCTTCCGTGCGTGAGTCAAGCGTCTTGACCACTACACTACGGAGGCCGCGGATATTATATTTTCAGATTTAAAATTGAGGGTATGATACTCTTAAGAAGTGAGATTTTAGTTGGGATCTGAACTGACTGGGATTGTCGATGATTCGTAAGTTTGAAGGCAATCGGTTCCAGGCAGAGGGGCCGGCAACGGCAAAAGCACGATCTCCGAATCTAGTGTTTGGGGAGCGCCGGTTTTTGGCAAGTTTTCCTCTACCTAAATCAAATGCTGACCTAAGGGTAGATTTTCTTCGACATGTATTTTCCCTAATACAAAGGTCCGATGGGTATCTTGGAGCCATTTCATGAAGGGATTTGAATACTGTCCAGCGAAGCTTGTATTTTATTCTCTCTGGGATTTTTAACCAGTGCAAATCTCGAAGATGTGAGAATATTTTTTAACTCACGTAATAAGCCTCGCTGCTGCATTGAGCTCAAAGCTTTATCGATGTGGGTGAGATTCTACTGGACATAATTTGAAAATATTTTAATACACAAATCTGTCCGAGTCCTAGACGAGTGTTTTTTATAAAAACGAATCGAGAACTGTATTCTTCATTCGCCCGGGCAGCGAAAGCAATGCGATATAGTTACAATTTAATAATATATGTAACGTGTAGTCTTTAAAAGATATAGATTAGCAGAGAAAACAAGAAAATAAAAAGAGATCAAAGGGAGTCCATAGGCACTTAATCGCCATCTTGTCAGCCACCAGCGATAATTACTTAATTGTCCTGAGGAGGAAACGGTGCTTTGAATTTCGAATGCGCATTCGAATTTTTAAACGGTCCGTAAATAAACGCGGGAAGTCACAGGACCGAACTTTTATTTTAAATTATTCATTTATTTTAATTGAAATAAATTTATGAACAAACCCTGAATTTTTACAGTTTTAAACAGACCTATATTACAACAGAAAATACAATTATATGCATTAATATAAATCATCATTCCCTTTCCGCACCTAACGGTACATAGGGAACTGCATCGGTACATCGATTGCAGCGTATCTAAATATTTTTTTGTTACATGAAAAACATATTTCTAAATTAACATTCTCATGTCAACCATGTCGGGAATGCATTCTAGGCAAATGCGCTGACCGTTACACCACGAGGCTTAATTCGATGACTCGAGTATTTTAGAACTATTTACACCATATTTTTAGTAATCTTGAAAATAACAGAAATATTCTTGTACAAATTGACCTCCTGAATCCGAATATGATCCCGTTTTCTTCCATCTCCCACCCCTATTTTGACTTCCCCATCCCCAGTGTTACACAGTACACGAGTTTTTGCAATATTGATTTTTTAACTAAAATTTAAAAAAAATATTTATATTAATTTAAGCCTCTCTTCTTCGATTTGTTAATTTATAAACTGGGACAAAAATATAAATATATACTCTCGTATTTATTCCTAATTAAATTATCAACTTTTATTTTTTTTAAATAAATGGTTTTCTTTTATATTTTTATTTCTATCTGATAATTTAAAAAAAAAACCTAAATGTAACATAAAATTTTTATTTTATGTTTTTAAAAAAATATATTTATATCGTTCTTGCTCAAACTATGATTCTTTTTTTCATCTATTGATATAATTAACACGCCCCTTAATTTATTTAAAAATAAATTAAGAGTCATTCTTTCTGACTGCGATACGCTCCCACTTGCTATTTGATGATGCTAACGCTTACACACATCTGTAGCTCAATCACAAATAACTATCGACGTGCTTAAAAACATGCTAAGCATTTGAGCGATCACAATGAACAATAATGGAGGAGGGTGAAATTTAGTTTTAAGTTATTTTTTCCCTTAAATATTTCTTTCTTGCAATATGTAAATATAACAATTTTATTTTTAATTTTTATTATGGATTGTTTAAATGATGGCAAGCGGATGTATGATTTGTATCATATATTTGCTTGCTATCGTATTTCAGTTTTTATGTACATATTATTACTTGTTACTTTATTACTATTTGTTGCTATACTATTGTTGTTAACATACCTATGTGTAAATATTTTTCTGTCCCAAAATGAGTTTGTTGTAACTCCTGGGAGTACAAAAAAAAAATTTTTGTATGATTTAATAAAAAAAAAAATAAAAAAAATAATGAACATGCTTAAGTTATCGCAGTCATAAGTCAACGCGTGTGTAATCTCTAAGTCGACGCTCGTGTGGGTTTGTTTTTTGTTTTTCGTAAATAAATACAGTTCACTGGCGAAAAATCGAGGTTTACTATAAAAAAATAATACAATATATTGCATTTGCAAAATAGTAAGGAGTATCTAATACAAAAAAGTGAAAAATAAATTACAATTACTATGGCGACTGTTTTTCTTGACATTTGGCTTGCCGACCGCCGGCTAAATGCAATAAATAGCGTGATAAATAATAAATAAATCAATAAAAATAGCAGATATGGAATATTTTCCATATTTACACCGGTGAAATTGAAATATGTGATTGCGCAGCAGGATTATACGTCACGAAACGTTAATATTTTGTCATTTAATATTAGGTGTTTACGGATGTTCCATTGGGATCGCGAATACGATAAACAACCACGGTGAGAAATTGTTATCACATCGCTTATTAGCACGTCGATAGTTATTTGTGATTGAGCTACTGAACACTTACTCGCACATCATCTGTTGACTTTTGTGAAGTAAAGGTCAAGAAGAAGAAAAAGTCAACAGATGGAAGAGTTGAGAAATAGTGGATGTTTAAATATGGGCAGAATGGTGAATGTTACACAATGTGTAAAGTGGCCACATAAACCAGCCAATGACAGGTCGTAAGCCCTTTAAATGCCTAGACTTCCATATTCTCTTCTCAATAATGTTTTCCCTCTCTGTTGCAATCAATTTAGATATGAATGACTCCCTACGGAGAAAATCCAGCCAGTCTACAAGCATTTCGACATACTCAAACATTGTTGATAATATATAATGTACAATTATAAAAAATGTACCAAATGTAAACAAAAAAATTGAAATGAAATGAAATAAAATAAAAATAATAAATAAATAGTAAATGCGGCCCTGACGTTCGCGACTGAAATAATTTCCTGTTGGCAGTAATTTGGATATTCGGAGTTGCCATATACCCTAGTGGACATCAATCAGGGGGCAATTAGTGGCTTGGCTGTCACATCTTGTGGCGGCCATACACCTACCCGCTGCCTATCCGCGAGATATCGCGGCGACTATAACTCACATACGGGACATTTTGTGACGAGAGGAAGCGCGGTCTGACTTTTCTTCAAACAAACGTATACCAGCATTTTCTCCATGGATTGTGGCACTGGATGAATTTATTTATTTGTTTATTCATTCAAAAATACACTCGTTTAAATATAAATGAACTTATCGAGGCTTTTTAGGCTGTGCCTGTGTCAAGCCATAATAATTAACAATAAAAAATACATGGTAAAATTAATTAGATTAAATTATAATGACAGGCATAGAATTAAGAATAGTCTAGAAGGAGCGTAGAATCATATTTGAATACTTTGGACTGTGTCATAAAATCCCCCTACTACGCCCCAGTTTCGCCGCGCGCATTCGTGGTGTCGCCGCGTAATGTTGCACGATGGGAAAAAATATAATCATAACACAAATGTAAGGTAAAAAAAAAGCAATCTGTTAATTTCTCCAAAATTTTATTGTGCACGCGGAAATATTGATTGAAACAACATAGTAGATACGTAAAGGTCCATTTAATAAGAGTAATTGAATTAATGAACTTTAAACGTAAAATATAAAACAAATTTTATTTTACATAAAACGGATATTTTTATATCATGTTAAATAATATTTGATGTTTTGAAGATAATGTCGGTCAAATGTCCACCACAGAGTTGTTTAATCCGAGGTCCAATTTTCATAAGTTCTCTCATTAGAAAAGCAAAGTAGGGTAAACAAATTTACTACCCTGGCAACACTAACGAAATTTCCATTTTGATTTCTTCGACAATCTGACAGATGGAAAAATAATTCAATTTGTAAGTAATGTATTTGCTACTTACACATTCATTTGCTAATTACACATGAAATGTGATCCCATCATGTTTCTTTAAGATCTTGGCAGTATTTCTACACTTTAAAAGGACACAACACGGCATAGTTGAATTCAAATCGGAAGTTGCGTACTGAGCGGCGTCTAAAAAGAAACTAATGGGTCAAAACGTGTATGAGTAGTTGAGTCACCTTCTGTTTGATGTGCGAATGCGGTTTCTGGACTATTCTTAATTCTATGAGGACATGTGATACAATATAATAACAATCCAGAAAAACAAGGCATAAGTAATCTTTATATATAATTCGTCTGTATGTGTGATGTCACTAAACTCCCACCAAACGGTTTACCCGATTTACGTGCGGTTTTCAGAGAAATATAGATCTTTGCGCTGTGCGTGTTCGTAGATATTAAAATCTTCAATCGAATATGTAAAAAAAGTTAGGAGCATAAATGTTTTATTCATCGATCTACCGGGGTTGCATTTGAGGAGAATGCATTTGCAAAAAAAGAAAGATGTAGTTTTTTAGTGTACAAAAAAGATTGTTTTTGAATTTTTACAAACAGCGTTTGTTTTTTGTGGATCTCAATCAGATTCTTTCCTTAAATTCCTTATAACTTCTACCCTCTTATTTATTTTTATTAAATTTTTGGTAACACTAAAATAATATTAAATTCAATACATAAAAAAATCGTATTCCTACATAAGTACACCACTTTGTTGGTGAGACGACCGGAGTTCGACGTTTGCAAAAAGAATGCTAGAATATTATTTAATATGATATAAAAATATCAGTTTTATGCAAAATAAAATTTGTTTTAAATTTTAATTTCAAAGTTCATTAATTCCATTACTCTTATTTAATGACTTGTTTTTTTTACCTAACATTTGAGTTATGGTTATATTCTTCGCGATCTGGCAATGTTACTCGGTGACTTCAAGTATGTGTTATGATTATATTTTTTCCCATCGTGCAACATTCGCGGCGACATCACGAATGCGCGCGGCGAAAGTGGGGCGTAGTAGGGGGATTTTCGGACACAGTCCAAAGTATTCAAATATGATTCTACGCCCTCTCTGGACTATTCTTAATTCTATGTTCTCAACTTTACTTTGTTATATTTTTATTAAGAACATAAGATTTTCTCACGTTAATTGTTGTCATCTTAGATATGTTATGTTTCTTTTTTACTTTTTGATATATTTTGTTTAATTTTACTTTAACTAAGTTGTTAAGTTTTAATTATTCAACTATATTTCATATTATGTAAAACATAATGAATTGTTCACTATTGTGATTATTTCAATAAACTTTATATTGTAAAAGGATATTTGAACCGTTGATATATAAATAAATAAATAAATCGGTTTTTAAAATACATTTAAAATATTTCCTTAACTCTTTCATCTGTTGACTTTTGTGAGAAAAAAAAAAGATTTAACTACTATATTTAAATAACTCCCTAGGGAGGAAATCCAGCTTGTCTGCAAACATTTGGACATACTCAAAACATTGTCGATTAACGAGATCATAAATTAACAAAATAAAATGTAACATCTCGGCCTACCTCGTCACAATATCGAATTTAAAACTGTTTAATGGGTCGGAAATTGGCTTAATTAGAATGTGTCTTGGCGCCATCTTTAACCGCTCAAATGTCAACTAAATGCTGCTATATTTTTGATCTATGGCCGTTTTTTCCTCATTTTTTCATCCTGCAATATTCATTAAATTAATAGCGTTAGAATCGGAATTTTAAATTAATTTAAATAGCGTTAGCAACTGTAAAAAACTTGCGTGAAAAAAAATTGAGAAGAAATATCTAAGTCTAGGCATTTACAGAGCGTATGATCTGTCATTGGCTGCTTTAAGTTTCTCCTTTACACTTTGAGTAATATTCACCATTCTGCCTATGTTTCAACATCCGTATATCCTCAACTCTACCATCTGTTGATATATGTGAAGCAAAAGAGTTGAAACCTTTACTGACGCGGGTAAGATTTTTCCGACTGATGCTAGGTTACGCCTGAAAATATTTTTCAATGTTTATAGTTTTTCTCAGACCAGTTAACAATATTTTACTTTTTTACTTTAACTTTTTTTGCTCTACAACAGACCTTGAGTCTCAATTGCAGTGGTGAATAACAGCACAGTACACCCGGGTTTGAGAAAAATTACATTCAAGTTTTGTGATCTCACCGGGAAACGAACTCAGAACATTTTTTTCCGGTGTTTCCCGTAAATATAAACCACTTATGTAAAAAATGTCCCGTTTGTAAAACATATTAAATAAATGATGCAGTAAAACTCCAACTATCCGGATTAATGAGTGCCAGATATTACTGCTTTTGAAATAATACAACGGTTGACCTCGTGGTATAGTGGTCAGCGCATTTGCCTACCATGCAAGAGGTCTCGGGTTCGATTTCCGATACTGTCGACATGAAACATTTATAGGAAAAGGTGTTTTTAGACTTGAAATTTTCATAGTCCCTGTACTGGCACCTGAAGCGTAAGACTTATAATCTTACCTGCATGTAAAATATTTTTAAAAACCCATCAATGCAGTACCCTGTGCACTATTAGGTGCCTAAAGGCGAATTATGATGGTTTATTGATTTATTTGACACTTTATATACATATACAATATATATATACATATAAGGGCGGGCATATTGCCTTAAGGCAATTTCTTCCTACCTACTTGGGTTTGGACCGTTCAGATAGAGAACATTATAAATACATGGACATATTGAATCTTACAATTTTATACAAAAATTAAAAGCAAAGATTAACAAAAATAAATGTATTTTAAAATAATTAACACTATACTATGAAGAGAGGAGAGGGGACGGGAAGGAAAGAAAAAGGATAAAGGAACAATTTAAATATGGTTCTACTGTATTTAAAAATAAGCACAGCAATAGCATGTCAAACGCGGTGAAAAACAGCACGCTAACGAAATGAAATCAAAATAGCAGCAATCATCATTAGTAATGGATTTTTTTTTCGTTTTCGCATCTCTAAACGACTCCATAACTATCTCGGAAGGACTGCTACTCCGCGGCCACATTTCGTGTGTATTTATCAACTAGTATATTCAATTTGTGGTATTTATCGTCCCCGCCACTCCGGTTGACAATATAACGGATTTAAGTGCGTGTTTTGACGTTTGTAATTTATGTTTCGGTAGCGTCTTGTCATAACGACTTGCCGCGCTTTTATGTGTTGCCAGTCGAAGTATTTTATTCTTTTTTATCGCGCCGAGAAATGTGTAATCTTTTCATTATTTTGAGGTTAAACAATTTTTCATCTATGACTTCACAGCATTTTTATACAGGGTGCTCTTTAAACCCAGTCACATCCGAAACCACGATGATCAGTATGGGCAAGAAGATATATTAGCATATTAAAAAAATATTCAGAACGTAGAAATTAAAAAAAAAAAATATTTAAAAAAAAACAAATGGTTGCTCACTTCTGCAGGGGAGAAGCGAGGGAGACGCGGCCGGTTGCGGTTGACGGTGTATCAGACTCCCCCCTCCTCGTTTCTCCTCTGCAGAAGGAGGCAACCATTTGTTCTTTTTTCTATATTTTATTTTTTAAGATTTTAGTCGTTCTAAAAATTTATTTTGATGTGCTAATATGTCTTCTTGCTCATACTGATCATCGTGGTTTCGGATGTGACAGGGTTTAAAGAACACCCGGTATTATTGAGAAATTATTTGACAAACATAACAAAGCGTAAAAAAATATTATTTAAGGAACAATAAAGATTTTTCATAATAAAATCATATCTTTGCTTCATTTATTTAATTTGTATTATTTTACTACACTAATAATTGGGTACCCCTAGTACAAATGTTAAACTACTGGGTGTTCATTTAGATTCAGATCTTTCTCTTCATTCTCAGGTCAATAAAACGGTAAGTGCTGGTTACTTCCATCTCCGACAGATCAAATCCATGCGGAGAAATATTCCCATAGATGCAACTAAAGCTCTTGTAAATGCTTATGTCGTTTCGCGTCTAGATTACTGTAATGGAATATACGCAAATCTCACAAAATATCAAACTAATAAACTTCAATCTGTTTTCAATGCAGCAGCGAGGCTTATTTCGGGAGTGAAAAAATATTCTCACATCTCACAACATCTTCGAGATTTGCACTGGTTAAAAAGCCCAGAGAGAATAAAATACAAGCTGTGCTGGACAGTATTCAAATCCCTTCATAAAATGGCTCCAAAATACCTATCGGACCTTTGTATTAGGGAAAATACAAGTCAAAGAAAATCTACTCTTAGGTCAGCATTTGATTCAGAAAGAGGAAAACTTGTTGAAATCCGGCGCTCCCCAAACACTAGATTTGGAGATCGTGCTTTTGCCGCCGCCGGTCCCTCTGCCTGGAACCAATTGCCTTCAAACTTACGAATCATCGATAGTCCCAGTCAGTTCAGATCCCAACTAAAATCCCACTTCTTTAAACTATCATACCCTCAATTTTAAATCTGGAAATATAATGTATCACTTAAGTTTAGTTAGAATGTATGTTTAGATATACAATTGTAAAGCGCCCTTGAGGTGATTTTTTACAAAAATGGCGCTATATAAATCAGCCAAATATTATTATTATTATTAAAATTTAACTTGATTAGAATGACAGTTGTCAGCAAAAGTGACGACATAACTTTGTAGTAACGTCAAAGGAGTGATTTATATTTACACACGAAAAATCATTCGTATTTGGCATGTTATTTATTTGTTTAATACAATGCTTGACAAATAAATCAATATAATGATATAAAATCAGCTTAAAACGAAAATAAACCTAATTATTAACGACGTTCTTACAAGGTTACATCATTTTGCAAAAATGTTAGAGATGAGACAAATTGATCAATGTAAATTGATCGAATAAAAAAATAATTCATTTGATGTTGTTCATGAAAAAGGGTATAAATGTCTGATTTTTTTGTGAATAATTGTCTTAAACACACTATAGAAGGCTTGTTTTTGCGTTTTTTATCGATTTTCGGAAACAGAGTTTCATGTTTGCATGAAAAAACTGATAAAAATATTTTTTACATCTTTTGAAAAGTTTGTCTGAGTCTATCGTTTAGTTTTGTCTGGTAGTTTATTGTATAATTTCAGTCCCTGGTTTATTAGTCTCGATTGTCTTTGTCTCGTTTTGGAATGTTGTATGTGATATTGTTCTGATATTCTTGTATTATGTCTATGTTTATTTTAAGTTTTAGTTCTTAACTAATAAATACATTTTGAAGATTCTAGTTGAAAAAGTTCATTAATATATAATTGTTTAGTTTTTTTAAAGAGTCACCAAATATATCGGGTTTTTTTGGGGACATGTTTTTTTACAATTTAATTTTCAAAATTGTGCATGAAAACATTTATTCACAGCATCCATATTGGTTTTGAAAATACAAGTTTTTTTTGTATGTTCAACCCACTGAATATTGTGGTTCAACCTAATCCTCGATTCGTGCAAATACCCTATATAACATTGAATACACATATATAACATTTAACATACAACATTTAATAAACATTTTTTGTTGGTGCAGACGCTCATTCTCCCGGGGGATCTTCAGACAGGAAAAAGAGGCCTCGCACCGCCTTCACAGCACAGCAGATCAAGTCCTTAGAGACGGAGTTCGAGAGGAACAAATACCTGTCCGTGGCTAAGCGGCTTCAGTTAGCCAGGAACTTGCGGCTGACGGAGACGCAGGTGAGGCGCTGGGCGAGTTATTCCAGTCTGAAACTACTAGCAGAGTTATTTCAGTCTGAAACTACTAGCAGAGTTATTTCAGTCTGAAACTACTAGCTAGCGAGTTATTTCAGCTTGAAATTACTAGCACAGTGGTTTCAGGCTGAAATAACTTTCCAATAAAAATCCTAAATAAGGTAGTTGAGTGGTGATAAGCCCGCCTCGTTGTGCGGTGGTTAGCGCGATCGCCTACCATTCTTAAGGTTCAGGGTTCGATTTCGAAATTATTGATTTTAAAGGTTCTTCAAACGACAAAACTGTTTTTTTACTGAATTAGCACCTGAAGCGTAGGAATGATTACCTTACCTTCATGTAACAGATGTTCGAAATATGTTGCATTTGGTTTACGAATGCCGTGCCCTATTTATATACATATGGGGCCTTACTCATAAACTTGTTATAGTTACGCCCAGGCATTGTGGTAGAATACGGATGGGAATAACGTCCTTATTCTACCGTATGCCTAGGCGTAACTTTATACCAGGTTTATAAGTAATGCCTATGTGTTATTTTTTACTTAAAGTGTGTGAGTAAAGTGGCCACTTAAACCAGCCAATGACAAGTTTTAAGCCCTGTAGATGCCTAGACTTCTATATTACCCTCTCTAAAATGTTCTTCATCTCTGTTGTGATATGTTAATATTAACATCTCCCCGGGGAGTTGAATCCAGTCCTTGTCTACAAAAAATTGGACAAACTCAATATATTGTTGATAAATCCACCTGGTCCATCAAGAAGTATAGAAATTTAAAAAAATACAATTTTCAGGCGTTGCCTAGTATTTTTTTATTTTTTTATTATTTTTATTTATAAATCATATAACATAAAGTATTTTACAAGTATAATACGTTGAATTACATTCCCAGGAGTTACTACAACTTCATTCGGGACATAAATAATATTAACATTTAGAAAATAACTTCAGTTTCAGCTCTTTAACTTCACAAACATCAACAGACGAAAGAATTGAAGGAATATAGATGTTCAAATTTGGGCAGAATGGTGAATGTTACACAGTGTGTAAAGTGGCCACTTAAACTAGCCATCGACAGGTCATAAGCCCTGTAGATGCCTAGACTTCTATTTCTCTAAAATGTTGTTCATCTCTGTTGTAATATCGTATAATTACATTCGTTTATTTTTATTTATTTATATATTTTAAAAAAAACTTATACACTATACAATACAATGAACAATAATTAATACGTGTGTACAATGAATTATAATATGGCAGAAGGCGCGTAGAACCAAGTTTGTATACATCGTATTGTGGCCAAAAGTTCCCCCTCTACCCGACATCCCGCCTGCGCGCATGCGTGAAGTGGCCGTGTAATGTTTCCAGACCGAGAACAATATACACAAATATATTATAATTTTGTTATTTTATGTTATTTTATATTTTACAACAAACAGTATTTTACTGACTGAACTACAAAAAAAACGGGCACTTTTACTATGCAAACGTAAAAAAATCATTTAGTAATTTATTTTATTTATTTAACTTTTTGTTAATAATGTTATTTGTACATTGGCGGACTTATTGCCAAATGGCAATTTTTTCCAACCAACCACTAAAATCATAGTTTTATTTTTATAAACCAAGTTACAGAATATATTCAATAGAAAATAAAGATTAAAAAGCTAAAGTATTTGTTTATACATTACTTTATATCAAAACTATTACTCGATGGGAAAAAGGAAAAAAGAGGAAAGAGGAAAGGAGGAGAGATTAAGGAAGAGTCTTTAGCGTCTTTATTCAATAAAATATACACATTATTACAATATTTTATTTTATTTTATTGAAGTAAACGGCACTTAGTGCCTTTTACATATTAGTTACAAATACAATTAAATATACATACATTTAAGCATAAGTAATACAGAGCATTTAAAACAATATTATTAATTTAGAAAGTCTAAGAAATATAAACTATATAAAAGAATAAAATATTACCAGTTATAGAATTATCGATAAAAAATG
The DNA here is from genome assembly GCF_059751315.1 of Micrasema longulum. Taxonomy (NCBI): domain Eukaryota; kingdom Metazoa; phylum Arthropoda; class Insecta; order Trichoptera; family Brachycentridae; genus Micrasema; species Micrasema longulum. The sequence goes on from NW_028278639.1 coordinate 288,833, forward strand.
ATATTTTGGTATTCGAAATACTTTGAACCAGTTAAAAAAATAACTAAAAAGACAATTTTGAATACCATTAAAAAAAATATATTTATGTATTATTATTGAAAACTAATATTTAGGTAAATAGTATATGTTTATGTATAAAAATATATAATGATGTAAAAAAAATGATAAAGAGAAATATTTTTTACTTATTAAATAATTAAGAAAAGAAACGAAAAAAGAAAAAAAAAACACTAATAAAGAAGTTTAAAACAATTTTTTAACAAAAGTAACAAATAGTTACCTAGAACTATTACCAATAAAATAAAGAAGAAGAGCCGTTCTATATGTAATAAATTTCATGTGAAATGAGTCACCAATGTCCTGGTACTTATTGCCTAGAGAGTGAAGTCTATTGATGACTGCATTTTTACCATATGATGTCGAAGAATTGTTGCCACAGTATTGGAAGGTTTGCCGAGTTGTCCTTTTCGGTACATTAAAACTAATTAGTGATAAAAGTGGGGTGTCAAACATGGAATGGATTATTTTATATAAATTTAATAAATCAGTTATAACTCTCCTGTCACTTAGTCTTAATACATTATAAAGAAAACAAAGTATTAAAATATATTTTGTCCCGATAAACTATCCATCAATATTTTTTTTATCAATATTCCTACAGAGATGAGGTAGAATTTTTTTCAAATTCAGGATTATCGATATTCGAGCGTTTACAGGGCTTATGAACTGTCATTGGCTGGGTTGAGTGGCCACTTTACGTACAACATTCCCCATTCCGCTTATTAGCGAATATCGACACTGGTATCATTTTGATTCTTGTATATATCTTATTAAATGAGAAAGCTTTCACTAGCGTGTTGGAGCACCATCTATGTATTGATATTGAAGTTAAGTATTTTTAATTAGCATATTACTTTATTTTTATGGATAATGTTATTTTGTTTTTTGTTATCCATCAATAGTTTGTCAAGAGAAAGATGTTTCTTCAGCCGTGATTTAAACAGAGAAACTGTAGTAACATCTCTGATGGTGGATGGGAGATGATTCCACAGTCGAGCCGCATGGACACTATATGAGTTAGAGAAGAAAGAGGAATTGTGGATGGGTATTAAGAGAGTGCCTTAGGGGTAAACCATGAACTGATACCGTTTCATATTACACTAAGGTTTATTAATAGAAAACAGGGTAAAAAAATCGACTACCCTTGCAATACTAACAAAATGATTACGTACTTTTATTCAACAATCTGACAGATGGTAAAATAATCGTAATCTTAAATAATATTACTTGTGAATTCGTTTCTGACACATGAAATGTGATCCTACGATATTCCCCTTTAATCCCAGCAGTATTTTGACACTACTTGCAAACGACACTACACGGCAAAATTGAATTTAAATCGGCAGTTGCGGACTAAGCGACGTCTACAGAGTAACTAATGGCCAAAACGTAAAACTACTAATTTATGAGTAGTTTAGTCGGCTTCAGTGAGATGCGCGTACGCGCTTTCTGGACTTTTATAATTCTTCGTTTGTATATAAGTTTTAACTCCTGTATCTTCAATAATCTAAAGTCATGATTAGATCATTTCTTTACCTCAGAGGTAGACGGATGCAAATCCAAACGTCAAATGTTCAACACAAGCCTAAAGAATCTACTTTCTATGAGTGATTTCTAATAATTTATAATATTAATTTATATATTCAGTATCTAAATACATTGGTTCATTCATTATAAGACTTACATTTCTTCAAAATCAATGGGCATGATCATAAACTGGATACGAAAATCGAAATGTCATTTCATCAAATTCTGGATTTGCTTCCGTCTGCCTCTGAGGTACAGAAATATATATATATATATAAATACAATCATAGCATTAAGAATAGCCTAGAAACTTCATACGCGCATCAAACAGAAGGCGACTAAACTACTCGTAAAATAGTAGTTCTACGTTTTGACCCATTAGTTTCTTAGTAGACGTCACTCAGTACGCAACTCTCGATTTGAATTCAACTATGCCGTGTTGTGTCGTTTAAAAGTGTAGAAATACTGCTGGGATCTTTAAGAAACAGGGTGGGATTACATTTCACGTGTAATTAGCAAATGTATGTGTAAGTAGCAAATGCATTACTTAAAAAATAAATTATTTATCCATCTGTCAGATTGTCAAAGAAAACAAAATGGACATTTCGATAATGTTGCCAAGGTGGTAAATTTTTTCTCTTACTTTGCTCATCTGATGAGGGAACTAATTAAAATTGGATCTCGGATTAAACAACGCCGTGGTGGACGTTTTACCGACATTATCTTTAAAATATCAAATATTATTTAACATGATATAAAAATATCTGTTTTATGTCAAATAAAATTGGTTTTATATTTTAAATTTGAAGTTCATTGAATCAATGACTCTTATTAAATGACCCTTTACTTATCTACTCTGTTGTGCCAATCAATGTTTCGGCGTGCACAATAAAATTTTAGAGAATTTAACAAATGGTTTTTTTTACCTTTCATTCTGTATATGATTATATTTTTAAGCGGCGACTTCACGAATGCGCGCGGTGAAAGTGGGACAAAGTGGGGGAATTTTTGAACACAGTTCGATGTATTCAAATATGATTCTACGCTTTTTCTGGACTATTCTTAATTCTATGTATATAACATACGAAATCGATAAATATTTGATAAGATATAACTAATTTAATTCAAAAATTCTTTTTAAATATTAACTTTCATATTTATTTTGCAGATAAAAATTTGGTTTCAAAACCGGCGCACAAAATGGAAAAGAAAATACACCAACGATGTGGAACTGCTCGCCCAGCAGTATTACAGCAGCATGGGGGTGCTGGCTCCTCGTCCGATGTTCCTAGGGGATCGCCTTTGGATATTTAATTGTCCGAATCAGTCATCAATTAATCAAATTCCTCCAACGCAATGGACGAGAACGATGCAAAATCATATGCCAAATATTGCGTCAACATCCGAACCGTCCCGCCATTTTTACAATATTCCAAAACAAGAACAACCCGTCAGTTCCAACGCTCATCGAATGATGACGCATTTAAATCTCAGTCAGCCTCCCCAGTTTGGGCCACAAATTTATCAAAATCAATCAATGCCCAGCCAAATAAATCCCGCTTGGAATAAACCGTATGATTACGAACACAACGTCATAAAAACATCGATTCCTATTCGTAGTAATAAAGTAGATTTTCCTTTTAATCATTTAAATAAAAGTTACCAATTTTCAGGGGACAGTTCGTCAATATCTAGTGCTGTGAATATTCCTATGCATTGTTTGAAAACTAACGTTGAATCGTTTTCTATCGAAAACGAAGATTTACATAGTAAACGCCTTGAGGAGAACTTTAGTGTTTGAATGTAAATTTGTTAATTGTGGGAACTAGAAAGTAAAGTGACGAGAGTAAATTATTGTTTTTGCGCGCGGTACCCAAAGCACCTATATAAAGGCACGCAACTTGTCACTCGCCCTTCTTTGTTTCCACCAGCATTCCTGTTTACAACTTGTTATCGCTCTATAATTATATATTTTATAGTGAACCCACCGCATTTTTCGTGTGTGAAATAAAATTATTGTTATTGTAAGATAAACCCTTTTTATTTTCCTTTAGGTTAAGACATAAATAAAAATGGTTTAAGTTTATGTTTATAATGTTTTGTGTTTTCTTGTATTCGGAATCTAGCGTATAATCTAAGGTTAGACCCTTAAACTCTTACTTAATATTTTTTAAGATAATACAACGCATATTTTTATTGTATAATATATCACTTCAGTTTTATTTATTTCAAATCTAGTCTGCAAATTGAACACATGAGATACTTAATCTTTGTTATTGTATTTGAATATAATTTATTTTGGCTCACAAACAATAAACAATAAATATGACATTGGTATAATAATCACAAATTGTTGTTTTAAATACAATAGTTAATTAATTATATGTGAAAGAAAAAAAAGTTTATAATAGATATTTTTAAAATTGGCTAGCTTAATTGAATTCTATGATTGTTATATTATGTATGTTTAATATTTTTAACATCTTAAAATGTTGATTGAGCATTGAATAATTTAATTGAAATATATTTCCACAGTGTTTTGAGAATGTCGAAACGTTTGTAGACAGGCTGGATTTCCTTTCTATCTTTCGTTCATAAATAATAGGCAATTTTAAAAAACTATTATAATTAACCAGTTTCAGGTACGCGATGCATAATTTATTCATCAATTAAGTTAATAATAAATAAATGATTAAAAGGTATGTTGAGGAATAGTATCATGTATGTAAAATGGTATGGCATTTTTAAGATTCTTCCCTCAAGCCAACAAAAGTATCGGCTCGGCGATTTGTCAATTATTTATTACCAAAAAATAGAAGCATTGAAGAAGATATGGCTTTTTAATTATGAAAAATGGATTGCGTTGTGTAAATAATCTATAAAACAAATTAAAATTTCTATGGTTACTAAAGATGCAAATAGCAGTCTAAGCCTTGGCAAGAGGGCTCGCATGTTAACATGAGCATGGCGAGAAACAGGTTAAAAATGTAAAAATTACTTCAATGAAGGGTGAAATTTGTGCTACGCAACTTAGTTAAGTGATGTATTCACCAATACACTGATTTAAATAAATAACATTTAAAACATACCAATATTTTTAATAAAATATATTTTTTAAATTACTATTTGAAGTGTTTTAATTTTTCTGTAAGTATAAGTACTTACAAAAAAACATGTACTTTTTAGGAAATTTATGAATTAAAAAAAAGTATATAGACATTCATTTATAAATATTTTTAAGTAAACAAAATTTATACAAAGTAACACGTGTTATAAGTATTTTAAAAATATATTTATTTGATATTACATAGTTATAGCAGAGTGTAGTGGTCAGCGCGTTCGCCTACCATGCAAGAGGTCTCGGGTTCAATTCCCGATATGATGACATGAAATATTTATTAAAAAAGGTGTTTTAAGCGTAAGACTGATTATCTTACCTTCATTTAATAAAAGAGACAAAGACACGCTGTGATTGGTGTACCAATGCAGTCCCCTGTGCACCATTGGGTGCGGAAAGGGAATGATGATGATGAGTTATAACAGAATTGAAAATTACGATGTCTTTTTATTTTTTGTAAAGAAAATGCAATTTGTTCAAATAAGATTGGCTTGGAACAGGCGTAAGAAAAAATGAATGAAGAGAGAACGTTCAAGCCCCAAGGTAAACGTTGCGTCAGTAAACCCAAACTCCAATGGCTGGATGTGCAGCGGAATGTTAATGCTATTGGTATTAGGGACTGGAAAAGTATACGCCAGGATAGATGAAACCATGGCTCTGATAATGCTGATGAACAGAATTGAAAAAATAATGAAAATGAATTTTGAGATTAAAAAGGAATCGTTCACGCGTAGTAAATACCTTGAAAGCGACATTTTTAGGAAGATGATTTAATTATTAAAATAAAAAAAGTATGAAGCTTATGACTCAAATCCGCAAAAAACCAAAAAATTCACAAAATAACCATTAGGTAAGTACTAATATATTAAAATGTTTTCCCTGTTAGAAACGTGTTGGAATCAAGTTGGATCACGTGGTACTCATAAAAACATGGCCGCCGCTCTCCTACGCCGATTTTGACAGATTCGCACAACAAATAAAAATGTGTATGCGATAATACTCGAGGCGAGATCTCGGCGTGCCATGTCACGTATAAGTGGTTGCACTCTATACATTCTGATAAACGCGGCGATCGCTGTAAGTATTCGAGTCGCCGGTCCTTATCGTCTGTTCGTTAGAATAATATTTCAGAACGATCGTCCGCCCGTCTCGTCCGGCGGTGCGTTTTGTTGTTATTAGTGTTTTTTGTTTTTTCCTCCGCCGCGCCGTGATTGAAGATTTGTGTAGTTAGTCTGCGTGACGCGCGGCCCATATCCAAGCGTAAATATCTGTGAAAATGCGAGCAATTACACTGTAGTTATGCGAATGTTTCGCGATTTCGGCACAAATCGGAAAATCGATAAACTTCTGTCTAGACTTTGTGGCGCCGGTTAGAATGCACCTGTTGTAGACGGTTGCAACTTGCAATACGTAAATCGAATCATTTCGAACATGCTCGCGCGATTCGAGTCATTTTTAAAAGTTGTTTTAGTCAGTAAATTAGCGTTTTATTATTAATATATGCTAACAGACGCGCGAGTGAAAATGTGTAATTATTTTGGTGGAAACCACGACGCAGTTTGTTTTATCAGCTATCAACAATTATTTTATTTTATTAGGTAAACAAACTGTATGTACAGAAATAATGACAATTTCTTTGTAAATTAGTGTAGGACACTTATGCACACATCAAAAAAATGTTTTCACTTAAGACACTAATTGAGATTATGTTAAATATTTATTTATGCATATATACGCCCAATGGGCATTTTTAAGGACATATTTATGCATAGAAAATTATAATAAAGGAAAGTAGAAAGACACAATGGTATATAGTAGACTCGGTGGGAGTGGAAGCGGGAGAGGTGTTTATAATTGGAATAGATTCAGTGATCGTTTGAAAGAAGACAACTTGTTATCAAAGAAATCAAGACTGGTATGTTTGTTGGCAGACCTAAGAATTCTGGGCATAGGGGAATGAAAACCATAGTTAGTTCTATGGTTATCGGTATGAAAGAGTCAGTTTTGTCTAAGGTTTCTAGTTGGGATATTTAATTTTATCGAGCTCAGTAGTTCGGGCGCATCAAAGAGTGAGTTGAGAATTTTAAATAGGACTAGAAGGTCGGAATTATTTCGACAGTCTCGAAGAGAAGATATATTTAAGCCAGTTTCTAACTCATTATACGTATATAGGTCTCTGGATAAGCCGTACCTCCAGCTTATCTTGATTATGATGTTGAACTGATTCAATATTCTTGATGTGAACATCATAATATGGAGACCAGATAACAGAGGGATACTCTAGGTGCGGGCGAACTAGAGAACAGAAGAGAGCTTTAAGGGTATTGATATTTTTGAAGTCAGTTGTGCTTCTGTTCATAAATCCAAGGAGTTTATAAATAGTTTATAAATATAACACATGTAAAAAATAAGAATGGAAAAAAATGTATGTAATAATATAAATAATGAATTACCTGCTTCTCTCATTATATCTATGTTTTTTTAGTCAAATTTATGTAACTTGTCATAAAAAGTATCAGCCTCGGTAAATCTATTGTTATATTGCTCGCATATTCTAGGTATTATAGATTGTTGACGCGTTTTCTGTGTAAAACAGAAGACTTTGTCTTGTCGGTCTAGATGGCATACGGAATGGAAGTCTTTCAAGTAGATTAGGGAATCAATTATATAATTTATTAATTTGTATAAAAATAACTGGTCTAACATTATTATTAGATTTTTAAGAGAGTTTATTCCATGGTACTGCATACTTTCAGCATAGTTAGAGAAGTTAATGTTTAACTGGTAGTCGACCTGTTCAAATCATTTTTGTTGGACCCTCTCTAGTCTATTAATAATTATTTATTTATTTATTTATTAACGGACATTGTCCATGTATACAATTTATAAGGTTTAAATATTACAATAAAAGAATAGTTTAAAACATAAAAAAAAAAAAAAAGAAGCATCGACAAACATAAGGGACATCGAGACAAGATCTGGACTATTTATTTAGTGCTCGTTTAAATCGTTGTAAACTTAAACCAAAAAAGTCCAGATCTTGTCTTGAGTTAACAATACGACAAAGGCGGGTCATTGGAGAATTTAGGCCATAGTTTGTTCTATGCTGATCGATGAACAGTACTTCATCGTTTCTCAATCTACGAGTCGGAATATTGAATTTTACTTGTCTTTTTTACTTGGAATTCCTCATTATAAAGTATTTGTATATTCCTTGGTATAAGGAAATCTAATTAGTAAGGCCCGTTGTATTTTGAATATTAAAAATCAAATTAATATTATTTTTTTTTATTTTGCAGGTAATAAATACAAATGATTGACGAACAAAGGTGACAGGATTCCTAAAATTATTAAATTACTGGGAAAGAAGATGTCTCTTCGAAATATCTCATTTTTGATTGCGATATTATTTTTATATATCGCAATTAAAAGATCAGACGCACATCCACTGACAATCAACGCCTTAAAACAGAAAGAAAATGTCGAGATTGACGACACTCTACCTCCCGATGGTCGAGCCAAGAGACACGTCAGATTCGTTTACGATACTGAGTTTAGTTCTGAAACTGATCGGGTAAAAGCGGGAGACGAGAAGGGGCGGAGCGTCAGTAAATCCGGGAAGAACGGTACGGAAGAGAGCAAGAAAGATCCGGAAAGTAAGAATGCTCTGGAAGGTTCCGGAAGGGCTTTCAAAGCCTCTGTTCTCGGGAAGGTCGCGGATAAACCTCCGGGCAAAGTGAGGTTGTGCGTTCACACTTACAACCGCGTTGCGCATTCTGGAAAGGTCATCGTGAACGGACAGGAAATATATGATTATGACGGAGTCGAGTATCAAGATTACGGTGAGAATTATTTGCAATTACATATTTATTTATTTATTAATGGACTCTATGATGTCGTGCAGGAGACCCTCATGGCGCATAATGTGGCCGATCCATCGGGCTCGCCTCTCTGAGATGGTTTTGATTAGGTGCCTCTCTTCTTCGATTCTGCTGAGACCTCGTCTTTAGTGGTGTGGTCTCCAGCAAATTCCTAGTATTTTTCTGTACCACCACATCTCGAAGGCCTCTAGTCTTTTTTATATCTTTCGGTAAGGCACCATGTCTCACAACCGTACATCAGGATCGGCGGCCTCCGTGGTGTAGTGGTCAAGACGCTTGACTCACTCACGGAAGGTTCCGGGTTCGATTCCCGGTGAGAACACAAAAATTAAAATGTGATTTTTCTCAAGCCTGGGTGCTCTGTGATGTAATTCACCATTGTAATTAGGCCTCCTGGCCTGTTGTGGTGCAAAAAAATGTAAAAAAAAAAAAAAAAACAATATGCTCCATACATATGTCTTGGCAAGCATAATAATAAAAACTCCATTTGTTACCTGGCCTCGGTGTCATGGTCTCAGCAGTCCTCGCAAGTGTCGCGAGCCAAGCGCGCGCCCCGCGTTGCCAGCAGGCGCGGCGAGAACAGCGGACGCGCCTTTCTCCGCGCCACCGCTAGCTGCATCTGTTCCAGGGTGGGCTGCTCTCCTGGAAATTAATAACCAACATTACGATCACCTTCGCGTAACAGATCTGATGATTCATATCGTCGGCATACTGATCTCTCTCTCCGGGTTGGTTCGTAGCAAAGTCCTTTCGTACACTTCTTCATGGAGTGGATAATATATTTTTTAACGGTCATTGTAGCTGCACGATGATTGGTTATCTAGCTTTCATATATCAACTTTAAAATACCTCAATTTTGTAAATGGGGTCTAGAATTCCAATCGTCTAGTAGCTTCAAGATGTGTTGTAATCTTACTCCTTTTTATTATTCATATTATTATTATTTTTTAATACACTAAATTTATTTGTCAATTTTTAAAATGTGTAAATGGGGGCTAAATTTCTAACTGTCTATGCGCTCTGTAGCTGCAAGACGTCCTGTAATCTAGCTCCCATCTGTTGTAATTTTTTATTGATCTTAATTGAAAACGAGGAACTAGAATCCCAACCGTCCGGGATATTTATTAATTGTACAGCGCCCTTGAGGTGATTTTCACAAAAATGGCGCTATATAAATTATCTAACTATATATATATTACAATATTTGAGTTTGTCCAAATGTTCGTAGACAAAAGACTGGATTTCACCCCCTCGGGAGTCATTAAGATTAACAAATTACAACAGGGATGGAGAACACCTTAAATAAGGGAATATGGAAGTCAAGGCATTTACAGGGCTTATGACCTGTCATTGGCTGGTTTGAACATTTGGACAAACTCAAATATTATAATGAAACCAACTGGTCCAAGAAGAAGTTTAAAAATTGGAAAATTGTTTTCAGGCGTTGCCTAGTATGGGAAATAATTCAGTCAAATGAATCTCTTCGCAACAATAAAGGTTTCAGCTCTTTAACTTCACTAATCAACAATCAAAATCAACAAATGGAACAATTGAAGAAATATGGATGTTCAAACATAGGCAAAATGGTGAATGTTACACAGTGTGTAAAGTGGCCATTTAAACCAGCCAATGACAAGTCATAAGCCCTGTAAATGCCTTGACTTCCATATTCCCTTATTTAAGGTATTCTCCATCCCTGTTGTAATTTGTTAACCATATATATATATTGTCCATTTATACAGTTTATAGGTTTTAAATATTTCAATAAAAGAATAGTTAAAAACATTTTTAAAAAGAAAAGAAGCATTGACAAACATAAGGGACATCGAGACAAGATCTGGACTATTTATTTAGTGCTCGTTTAAATCGCTGTAAACTCAGACCAAAAAAGTCCAGATGATCTTGTCTCGAGTTAACAATACGACAAAGACGGGTCATTGGAGAATTTAGGCCATAGTTTGTTCTATGCTGATCGATGAACAGTACTTCATTGTTTCTCAATCTACGAGTCGGAGTATAGAATTTTACTTGTCCCAGTAATGACGGAACATCGATTATACCATTTAGTATGCCAAACATTATATATGGAATCAAATGTTGAGATCCGTACATTATGGAACGCTGAGATCCCCAAATTCCTATTTAAAAGGGTGTTTTCACTTTTCACACTAGAATATTTCATAGTCCCCGAAGCGTAAGACTGATCATCTTACCTCCATGTAACAAAAATGATCAAGATACGCTGCGATTGGTGTGCCGATGCAGTGCCCTATGCACCATTAGGTGCGGAAAGGTAATAGTGAAAAAAATGTAATGAATGAGATAAGCATTATCAAGAAAGGAGCTCTGCGTTGGTTTGGACATGTAGAGCAAATGGACAGCGAAAGAACGCCTAAAAATATTTACAATGCGAATGTTGATGGATGCAGAAATAGAGGAAGGCCGAGAACGACATGGCACGAACGAATCCAACAAATACTCGAAGATGGACAAGTTAAATGTCGGAATAATCGGCGCGCTTGCATGAGAAGATGTATGAATGTAATAGAGAAAGTGAGATCTGTTTGCAAAGATGTGGCATT